>NC_088865.1:44079285-44356300 GCF_032884065.1 Artemia franciscana
TCCCACACCCAAAATCAGACAAGCCTCCATTTCCATTATAGAATCAACGTGTGAACGAATGGGAACTTCTAAGTACGGCACTTACCCTCGAGGTTATTGGTGTACATTTATTGGACCTTTCTGCCATTTTAAACAAAACAGCTGTCTCAAAATTTTATCACATATCTCAGTAGCTATAATTGCCAGAAAAAAACACTATTCCTTTTCTTCACAAAATCGGGCACGAGAGAGGGGCTGCTTGCTATTTGGTCACTTTCAACTGTTAAAAGGGATTCTACAAATTTTAATGCCTAATCAAATGAGCCCCCTTCGAAGATTCAGCAACAGATTCTCCCCCATGAAGCGGCCGGAAAAAATTAAAAAGATATTGCCCTACAGACATATGGCCCTTCACTTAACCAGCGCAAGAGGTTAAGTTAAGTTAAGAGGTTAAGTACCATACTCTTTATCAGAGGCAACGCTATAGCGTTGCCTATAGTAAAGGCGGTACGGCTCCATTGTCTTATTATTATTATTTTTTTTTCCTAGAGACACTTCATATGGAAGGGATCGTCGCATAAACTTCTAAGGGGGCTCATTCGATTGGAAATCAAGAGTTCTAGCGCCATTTTTAAGAATCAAAAGTGGTTGGAGGGCAACTAGCCAATCCCCAGGTCCCTTTATCCCCAAATACATCTGATAACAATTTTGAGGTAGCCATTTCGTTAAAAATTGTTCAAAGATCATAACAAAACTCTGGGGTCGACACAAGCCCCTGGGCCCAAGGGCAGACGTTGTAAGTTATGCCCTGGGGGCAAATATGGTTATTTTAGAAGGGTTGCTTGAATAAACCTCAGATAGCGTTCATTTGATTGGAAGTAAAAAGTTCTAGTTCACATTTTTAGAGTCAAAAGAGATCAAACGGCAAATAGCCCCCCCCCTCAAGCCCCTTTTCTCCAAGTGCATCAGATGAAAATCTTCTGATAACCATTTTGTTAAAAATAGTTGAAACGTCAGATAGAAAAACTCCGATGTCGACACAACCCCTAAGGCCCGGGGGCAGGCGATGTAAGTTATGCCCTGGGGTATATAAAGCTCTCATATAAGGGGTGCTCGTAGAAAGTTGAGAGAGGGATCATTTGATTGGAAAATGAAAGTTCTAGTTCATTTTTTAAGAGTCTCTGACTTCATGTGTCTGAAGTGATCAGTAGACAGCTAGCCCCCGTCCCCGGGCTTTTTTTTACAAAATGCATCAGCTAAAAATTAAAGGTTAAATAACAAGGTCAAACTCTGATGTTGGCACAACCCCCCAGGGCCGGGGGACGGGCGTTGTAAGTTATGCCCTGGGGTGCATATAGGGTTCTATTGAGGGGATGCTCACATAAACTTCAAAGAGGGCTCATTGGATTGGAAATTGAAAGTTCTGGTTCTTGACTTACTTGACTTAAGGCTCCTGCCGCATGGGGTGCGGCGTAGAGAGCTTCGCAACTTGACTTCTCCAGGCGGACCGGTCTGCTGCTAAATGAGGCGCCTCGTCGACAGCAATGTTGGCCATCACCAAGAATTTGTCGAGGCTGTCTTTCCACCTTGTCCGAGGTCTGCCCCTCGGGCGAGACCAGCCATGGGCTTTTGGGTCGAAGTCGTACACTATTCGGGCTGGCGTTGATGTCGGCATTCGTAGGAGGTGTCCGAACCATCTGAGAGACCTCTGCGCTATCTGGACGGAGAATGGCACCTGGGAGGTGAGAGTAAGCAACCTTGCGTTGCTTACAAAATCATCCCACCGGAATCCCTCGATCCGGCGAAGCTGTTTCGTCTGACAGACGTCTATCATTTTAAGGATGGTTGATTTGAGGGGCCAGGTTTCCGCCGCGTAGAGCAGGACGGAGCTTACGGATGCGTTATAGATTCGCATTTCAGTATCCAGGTAAATCCTGGCTCTAATCAGAATCCAGGCCTAGGGTCGGTTGGGCCTGCAACCCTCCACCTGAAATCGATTGCAATGAATAGCTTAGCAACTGCCTCGGATGACCGATCTTCTTTTATCCCATCACGACCCTTGCTCGCCCCTGGACTGAGAAGTGACCAGCGTTTGAATCTCCTTGACCATGGTGGCCTCCGGATTGCCACCTGGAATGTATTGACATTGAACTTTCCCGGAGCAAAGACGCTTCTGGCGATGGAACTGAAGCGATTCCGCATCTCTATTGCTGGAATAACAGAAACCCACCTAGTCGGGAATGGGACTGATCCCATAGGTGAGGGATACCACCTTCTATGGTCTGGACAGACAACGACTAGGAGAAATGGGGTCGGACTAGTACTTGATAACAAGTCCATAAAGTGTCTACTGTCATTTACTCCCGTCTCGGATAGAATAGCTAATGCTCGACTGAGTCATAAGCAAGGAAAAATGACAGTCCTTGTCTGCTATGCTCCGACAAACGAAGCCGACGACGAAGCAAAAGAAACTATCTACTCTGCCCTGGCTAATGAACTGTCCAAGATATCCCCCCACGATATTGTCATCACTTTTTAAGAATCTGTGACTTAATATGACTTAAGTGATTGGAGGGCAGCTTTATTGCGTTGACAAAATCCCCAGGGCCTGGGGGCAGGCGTTGTAAGTTATGCCCTCGGGGCATAAATGTTTTTTATGGAAGGGATGCTCATACATACTTCAAAGAGGGTTAATTTGTTATGAAAGTGAAAGATCTTATTCAAATTTTAAGAGTCAAAAGAGATTGGAGTGCAACTAACCAGTTACACCTTTTTTTTCCATATGCATCAGGTAAAAACTTTGAGATAGCTATTTTGTTAAAAATAGTCAAAGGGTATTCCATATCACATATTCTGGCTATACTTGGTTGAATATTTATAAAATCATTCTTGTTCCATTGTTTTATTTGTATTACTTTCTTTTTGGCTGCTCAATTATGCATACCGGGGGGGGGAGGGATTTCCCCCAATCACTATCTACGCTAAGGTTTCAGCTTTTATCGCAAGGCTTAAAAATGAACGCTATGCAATAAAAGTATAACTCAGAGTAAAATATATAGAATAATATAAGTACTGAACACGAAAAAATTAATCAAAATTGTATATTATGAATTGGAGCTAACCCAAATCATGTGCCAGGGGGCTCACCATTCCACAATCTTTGAAATAAATCCTGCAATAATTAAAGAAGCGTTTTTAAGTATTTTCCCGTCTTCCAGAACTCGAGCGATCGAAGATTCTACAGCCCGACGAGTCTGTCTAATCTCCTAAATCGGGAAAGGGGAAGATAAGTGAAGTTCCTTCTCTGGATTGGTGTCAAACCGCAGCCTCCCTCCACTGTCTATGCTAAGGTTTTATTCTTTATGCCAACTACGCTGGGACCCCCCCCCCCCAAAAAAAAAAAATCTTTAATAATGAAAAGTTTTGTTTGGGAAGAAAGTTAAAAGTTTCGATAGATTTTGAGGGGATGTTAAAACACATCAAAATACACTAATTAGAACTAATGGAACTAGCTAAAGAATTGACTGTAGAATTACTCCCGGATAGTCTTTCAGACTGAAAATACTAAAATGCCCAAAATTAATGCCATATTTAAAATAAGGTTGACATACATACTCTGAGGTAGATGCTAATTTGCTGCGGCACAAAAAAACCGATAACGGTCAAATCAAAATGACCCTATTGTCTCTGAGTCAACAATTGGAATAACCATCCTTTTTTAAAGCTATTCTTTCGCTGCATTCAATGTTGTGTAAATAAATCAAAGATGGTTTTTCAGAGGCATATATTCACTTTGCCATTAGCAAAGGCCATAAGACTTCAATGTTTTATTATTATTGATTAAAAAATCTTCCATTAAAAGAAGTTTTTTTAAGAAAAGTGAAGAGCCATATTGATTTCAGGACCAACAGAAACGAATTCCTAATACAGTTAAAGCTCGAAAAGATCAGAAATTACTGTTAAAGAATACACGAAACCCCAAACGAACATAAACTAAAATTAACTTTCTTACAAACATAAAGATAACAGGTGCAAACATAAATGAATCAATAAATCTTATATAGCTTCAGTATTTTTTCATTGATTTCCCCCCAAGGGTGTTTCATACGCAAGGAGTGGTGTTATAAACTTTGGAAGGGCTCATTAAATTGGAAATAATTTTTTCTAGTTCCCTTTTTAAGAGTCAAATGTAATTGGAGGGCACGATCCACCCTTTCACGCCCCCTTTTCCCCAAATACTGCCAACCAAAGTTTTGAGACGGCCATAATGTCAAAAATAGTTACAAAGCGAAGTAATTAAAATAATGTTGCCTCAGGAGATTATAAAACCTCCCACTTCCCTCAGAACATGAGCTGTAATTTGTGTAGACTCCCCGTTGTTCATATATAAGGTTTTTATCAAAGGAGTAATCTCATAGACTTTGGAAAACACTCATTCGATTTAAATCGAAAGTTCTAGCTCCGTTTTCAAAATTCAAGAATAATCAAACGGTTAGCACTCCCCCCAGGTTTCAGGTTTGAATATCCCTTCCCCAGCACTAGGGAAAAGGACAGTTAGCTATACTAGCAGCCTATCGTTAATATATAAAGCTTCTACGGAAAGCATGGTCAGATAAAATTTGGAGGAGGTTCATTCGACTGAAAATCGAAATTTATTATGTCCCTTTCAAGAATCAACAGTGATGAAAAAGTAAAAAGCCCCCCCCCCCCTTGTGCCTTTTTCCCCAAATACATTCTATCAAAATTTAGAAATCCCCCGGGGCATGAATCACAACTTATGTAAGTTACCTATTATTAGACTATAAGGTTTATGGGGAAGGAGTGGTCATATTAACTTTGGCGGGGGCTCATTTGATCAGAAATTGAAACTTCAAGTTATCTTTTAAGAGTCAAAAGTGATTAATGGGCGACTAGCCCACCCGCCAATTTTTCAAGGGACATCCGGTCAAAATTTTGAGATTGCTATTTTGTTTAAAAAAGTTCTAAGGCCAAATAACTATACTTCCAGGGTTGAGCCCCAGCCTCGAACCCCGGGGAAACAACTCTGAGTTATGGAACTTGCTTATTGTTACTTTGATACTTCTTTTTTTAGAGAGAGAAACAGAGAGTTTATTTATAAAAACAAAAAAAAATACAAAAAGAAAAATTTGCCAAAAAGCCTTATGGCTTGTGCGGCCATTCTCGAAACTGCAAAACAAATTAATTTTCAATGGAATCCCTTAAAAAACAAAAAACAAAAACAAAACAAGATCAAGCAAAAAAAGTCACCACTTGAGACCCTGTACTACATTAACTTAACACAACAGCACTTTTATACACTATTTCCCTATTTTATCTATATATAAAGAAAAAAACCAAAAATCATAAATACCAAAACAATGGTCCCTAAGCAACCCACGAAAAGTCGGCCTATCAGTCTCTTGAACTATATCATAAGAAAGGGACTCCCTTATAGAAGGAAGAACATGGCGAATCAAAAATGCAGGCCTTGTAGACCTTTTAATCTGTTTTCCTATCGCAGACAAATTCCTTGTCACATATTCAGGCTCATCTCTCTCAAACACACCAACCAGACATTCAGGTGCATTTTCATGCAATATATCAAACATAAATAGAGCCTGATAAAAATTAAAAAGACCTAATTCTGGTAAAATATTAATTTTTTATAACTATCTCCGACTGATATACGATTACCACAATTAACAAGACCCCGAATCGCCGAATTTTGAAGAGCCTGTAATGACTTCAAATGTTTTGAAAATTAGATGATCACACCGAGCAACAATAAATAAATTAAGGGTGGACAATAGAAAAATATATCAATCCAAGTATATTAACTGGGGAAAAATATTTCAACTTCCTCAGAATCCCTACATTCCGAGCAATTTTAGATGATACACATTGTATGTACTTTGAAAAAAATAAGAGTCTCATCTACTATTACTCCAAGATATTTCACAGACGGTACACGCACCACATAGTAAGAACCGACATTTAACTCCTTTAACCAAGGGTAATAATCCGGCGATCTAGAAAAAATTACCCAATGAAATTTCTTGTAATTTATGTTTAGGTGATCAACCCTCTTACACTTTTCTATCCTTGACATAATACCTCTTGTTATTGTTAATAATTCACTTTCTGTTCTTGCTGCCACCGTAAGACATGTTTACTTCAATGCTTGGATTCAGTGATATAAGCGGCAACTTTTATTTATGGTGCAAGGGCTGTAAGTTATGCAAGTTGCTTATCATTACTTTGATATCTTGTTTACTTTCATGCTTTCATTTTTTTTTCTACTTTGATATTTTTATTTTGATACTGTGATGAACATATAATGTTGAAAAAAAAAGTTTGATTATGAAATAAGGAATTTGAAAAAACTTGAAACTTTTTGCAATCAAAAACGAAAAAAAATTAATTAAAAAAATTCCTGAAAAAGAGGTTTTCAAAGAAAAGTAAAGGCCATTTTAAACTTAAGATCAGCAGATACAAATAGCTGTTAAAATTTAAACTAAAAACGATCAGAAGCTAATATTAAAGAATAAATGAAACCTATAACGAACAGAAATTAAATAAACAATCATAGCAAAAAACATACAGCAAGTAAAATATAAATGAATGAATAAATCTTCAAGCGAGTAATTCATAAATTGAATATGCAAATCAAGCTTAAAAAGAAAGAAAATATTTTGCTATTGAAGCATAAATGAAACCTAAAACGAACAGAAACTAAATAAACAGTCAATGCAAACAAACATACAATAGATACTGATATAAATGAATAAATAAATCTTAAATCGAGCGGAACTTCAATTTAGTTCGCAAATCAAGTTTGAAACAAACAAAAATCACTATAAACATTTGGGTATCGCCTCCTTTTCTCACTGTAAAAGTATAAAACCTATTGCATCATTGACGCTTTACTGAAAACTAATTATATTACAAATATTTTTTTTTTGTACTTTATATTGAAAATAAACATCAAAATTAAATTAAAATATTTGACTGATGAGCTTTCAGCAATTAATATCATTATACATCAAATATTCAGTTTCATTAATTAGTTCTTGCTAAGATTGTCCAAGATGAATAGAGTTTCGCTACAAACAAGAGTTTGGAAACTGCCCCCTTCCTTAACTGTTAAAACCTAAATGTTACTGCATCATTGGCGCTTCACTGAAACCGAATTATATTACAAATATTTTATTTTCCAGTTCTTACAGCATTGAAAATGAAAATAAAATTACAGTGAAATAAAATCTTGAACTGGTGGATCTTTCAGCAATTAATATCATAATATATAAAATATTCATTTGATTTTGTTGATACTTTCTAAGATTGTTTAAGACATATATACTTTTCATGTATTTTTATATTTGTAGCGTATTTTCGCAAGCCGATCATATTATTTTTGATTCCCAAAAAGTCAGAAATCCCCGATTTATAAAACTTAGTCGTTGCTAAGGCCATACTGGTCTATGAATTTATGTCAAATAATTTATTTGACATAATGACCTTACGTTGTTGAAAAAATGATTGTTTTTTTTTATATGAAATTTTCAGCAAGTAAAAAGAAGAAAAAAAATTGAGTAACTGTAGTTTTTACCAGTATGTTTTCTGTGTATTTCAAGTCTAGTGCCTGGAACAAAAAAGAACTGCGCACTTACGCCTTTATGTCCAAAAGGTCTCCATTTTCACCAACACGGGTCGCTCTGAACAGCACATACCCTATAATAAATGGTAGTGGAGCACTCCAGCCCAAGAAGTAAAACCATCGCACCAACCGATTTTCATCAATAAACGTTACCACCAGTATTGTGTGCAGATAAAAGCCTTCGAATAACATCCATAAGTGGTTTGACAATAAGAAATAATGAGCAACTATATGCCAAATTTGGCACCAAATCTACAAAAGATAAATTATTCAATTTTTTAATTAAATATAATATTCAAATTATAGCTTAACTTCTGATTTACATAAGTATATTTACCATGTCTATGGACCATTATTGTAGTTAGGCAATGAGTAGAATATTAAATTTGTTCACAAGAGACTGTTATATTTTATAGAACAAAGTGGCAAGACTTATTAAACTACTCGTTATCTCTACAGGTCATTATGAAACTCTTCATTTACGGTCTTATAGTCTTATAAGTTTATGTTCGCAATTCAAATTAAATTTTCTCTTCCACTAGTCCAGAGTATTGACAGTTCAACTTATGGCGACAGTTTGGAAAGCATTCAATAGGTAAAATTCGGCTTTATCTTTCCACTGAATTATATTTTTGAAATATGCTGTGTATCTTGCCCAGATTGAAAAATACGCTGAAATCAAGTGTGAAACGAACAAAAATCACAATAAACAAGAGTTTGAGTTTTGCCTCGTTCTCACTGTAAAAGTCTACGATCTACTGTGTCATTGATGCTTTACTGACAACGAATTATATTGTAAATACTTTCTTTTGTACTTATTGCAGCATTAAACATAAAACTTAAGAATTTGAGTAGAATTAAATTTCGAAGTGATGATATTTTAGCAATTGATTTCATTATATATCAAATAATCAGTTTAATTTTATTAGTTCTTTCCAAGACTGTTCAAGACAAATATAGTTTCACTAAAAAAAAAATTAGATACTGCCCCCTTCCTTATCTGTAAAAGTCTAAAGCCTACTCCGTCATTGGCGCTTCACTGAAAACACATTTATTACAAAAATTTTCTTTTCCGGTTATTACAGCATTGAAAATGAGAACAAAAATTAAAGCAACATAAAATCTTGAACTGATTATCTTTCAACAATTGATATCATTATATATCAAATATTCAGTTTGATTTTATTTGTACTTTCCAAGACTGTTCAAGACACATATAGTTTTCAGTAAAGCACCAATGACGCAGTAGATCTTATACTTTTACAGTGAGAGAAGAAAAAACCCAAACTCTTGTTTGTAAAGATTTTTGTTTGTTTCAAGCTTGATTTGCATATTCAATTTAAGTTTCACTCGTTTTAATATTTATTTATTCATTTATTAGTACCTATTGTATACTAACAGCATTGTATACTGTCTGCTGTGATTTTTTATTTAATTTCTGGTTGTTTTGGGTTTCATTTATTCTTTAATAGTAATCTCTTGCAGTTAACTCATTTATATTAGTACTTGTTGTACGTTAATAACGACGAAGACAACACTGCCTTTCCATCACAAACACCGAAAACAAGGAGAACAATAGGGAATTTTTTAAGACAGTGGGAAACAAATTAGAATGAATATTTCGGCCCTATGTCCAAGGGCCGTCTTCAGCAATACAAATAAGAAAAAACAACTTACAAGATGATAAAATCAATAAAACTAAAATGATCAGTTTTTCAAAACAGTCCTAGCATCCTTACCTCAGCGAAGTTCAACCAGGACTGATAAATAAATTGTTATGAAACGAGGCAATTCAATGAAATGAAAGAAAATGATTTAAAAACAGGTTTTTAATGCCAGCCTAGCTTTTTAAGATTTTCATTATAATTTGTTTCCCACTGTCTTAAAAAACTCTATATTGTTCTCCTTGTTTTTGGTGTTTGTGATGGAAAGGCAGTGTGGTCGTCGTCGTTATTTACGTCTCCCTTATGGGGAGCAGTTGACCAATGATATACTTTACTTCATTAGTGTAGGCAAAAAACATGCTAATATTATTAACCAACAAAAATTCTTGGAATCTTGCAAATTTGAAAACCTTAAAAAGCTAGGCTGGCATTAAAAACCTGTTTTTAAATCATTTTCTTTCATTTCATTGAATTGCCTCGTTTCATAACAATTTATTTATGAGTCCTGTTTGAACTTCCCTGAGGTAAGGATGCTAGGACTGTTTTGAAAAACTGTTCATTTTAGTTTTATTGATTTTATCATCTTGTAAGTTGTTTTTTCTTATTTGTATTGCTGAAGACGGCCCTTGGACATAGGGCCGAAATATTCATTCTAATTTGTTTCCCACTGTCTTAAAAAATGCCCTATTGTTCTCCTTGTGTTTGGTGTTTGTGATGGAAAGGCATGTGGTCTTCGTCATTATTTACGTCTCGCTTATAGGAAGCAGTTGACCAATGATAAACTTTACTTCATTAGTTTAGGCAAATAACATGCTAATATTATTAGACAAAAATAAATTCTTGGAATCATGCAAATTTGAAAATCTTAAAAAGCTAGGCTGGCATTAAAAACCTATTTTTAAATCATTTTCTTTCATTTCATTAAATTGCCTCGTTTCATAACAATTTATTTATCAGGCCTGGTTGAACTTCGCTGAGGTAAGGATGCTAGGAATGTTTTGAAAAACTGTTCATTTTAGTTTTATTTATTTTATCCTCTTGTAAGTTGTTTTTTTCTTATTTGTATTGCTGAGGACGGCCCTTGGACATAGGGCCGAAATATTCATTCTAATTTGTTTCCCACTGTCTTAAAAAATTCCCTATTGTTCTCCTTGTTTTTGGTGTTTGTTGTTGTACGTTTTTTTTACTATGACTTTTTATTTAATTTCTGTTCGTTTTTGGGTTTCATTTATGCTTTAGCAGTAATTTTGTGTCGTTTCTAGTTTGAATTTTAACAAGTAACTGTATCTGCTGATCTTAAGTTTAAATGGAAAACTTCCTTTTCGGAAAATTTTGTTAAATTACTTTTTGCTCGTTTTTGATTGCAAGAAGTTTAAAGTTCTTAGAAAATATCTTATTCCAAATCAATTTTTTTTTCAACATCAAACTTTCATCAAAGTATCAAAATTACTATCAAAGTATCAAAGTAAATAAAGCATATAAGTAAACAAGGTATCATGGTAAAAAAAACTATCAAAATAGCAAAACAGGCTCTGTAGCTCAGAGCCATTTCCCAGGGGATGGGGGGGGTTCAAACCTAGTAACATATTTATTTGGCCTTTGAACTATTTGAAGCAAAATGGCTATCTTAAAATTTCAACCGGATGTCCATTGGGAAAGTGGAGCGGGGGCTAATTGCCCATGGATAATTTTTGACTCTTAAAAGAGAACTAAAAATTTTCATTTCCGATCAAAAGATCCCCCTTAAAAGTTAATAAGACCACCCCTTCCACACAACTTATATTTTAATAATCAGCAACTTACATAAGTTACAATCCTTTCCCTGGGGGCTTTGGAGGATTTCTCAACCCCTAAGATATAGTAATTTGAATTTAGGACTATTTTGAAAAAAATATTTATTTCAAATATTTATAAGGTGCATTTGGGGGGGGAAAGGAACGGGGGGGTGTTGCTTTTTGATCATTTTCGAATCTTAAAAAGAACGCAATAAATTTCCATACCCAATCGAATGAACTTCCTCCAAAGTTTATACGACCACGCTCTCCATAGAAGCCTTATAAGTTAACGATGGGCTGCGAGCATAACTTATAGCCCTTCCCCCAGGGCTGGGGGGTTCCAGCCCATAACAATAGCTATTTGACATTTGGACGATTTTGAAGAACATGGATAACTCAAAATTTTGAACGAAAGCATTTAGAAAATAGGCGTGGGGGGGTTGCCTACCATCTGATTACTCTCGACTTTCCAAAATGGCTTTATAAGAAATTCGATTAGACCATTTGGGGATAACAAGGTTTGGAGGGGGGGGGGTAGTTACCATCGGATCGTTTTTACTCTTAAAAAGAGAGCTAAACCTATCAATTTCTAATCATTTGAGTTCCCTGCGAAGTTTATACGACCAGCTTTTCCGCAAAAACTTTATATGCCCCCCGGGGCATAAGTTACAACCCTTTCCCCGGGTTTGGAGGGAAGGGGCTATGTGGATCCCCAATTTTATTATCTGATCGTTTGAATATTTCAAACAAAACGTCTGTCCCAAAATTTTGATCGGATGCATTTGGGGAAAAGAAGGTTGGGGGGGGGGTTATATGCCCACCGATCACTTTTGATGACTCTTAAATAGGTAAATAAAACTTTCAATTTTTACTCAAATGAGCCACTTCTGACTTTTTTACGGCCATCCCTTACAAAAAGCCTTGTCTACCCCAAGGGTATAACTTGCAACACTTCCCCAACGCTCTGGGGGACTGTGTTGACTCTTGAGTTTTTGTTATTTGATCTTTAAAATATATTAAAAAATAGAAATCTCAAAATTTTTATACTATGCATTTGGGGAAGAACAGGCCTTGGGGTGCTAGTTGCCCCCCGATCACTTTTGATTCTTAAGAAATACACTAGAAATCCCGATTTAAATCGATTAAACCCCATCCGAAGTTTATATTACCATCCCTTCCATAAATACCTTACATATCCCCGGGAAATAAAAATTGCCTCCAGATTTATACGACGACGTCTTCGATAAAAATGTAAATGCACCCAGAGCATAAGTTATAACCCTTCTCCCGGGATCTAGGAGGGGAGGGGTATGTTAACTCCTAAGTTTAGCTACCTGATCATTGACCAATTTCAAACAAACTGGAAATCTCAAAATTTTAATTGGATGCATTTGCGGTAAAGAGGGCGTGTATGTGTGCGCGCGTGTCTGTGTTTGCGGAGGGAGGCGGGGGTAGATGCCCTCCGATCCCTTTTGATTCACACAAAAGTAACTAGAACTTTCAATTTACAATAAAATTAGCTACCTCTAGAGTTTATATGACTTCTCCTTACATAATAAAACTTATATGCCCTCGGGGTATAACTTAGAACCCTTGCCCCGGGCTCTTGGGGTTTGTGTCGACTCAAGAGTTTTTATTATCGGATTTTTGAACTATTTTGACAAAATCTCTATCTAAATATATTTATCGGATGAGTTTGGGGAAAAAAGGGCGTTGCGGGCTAGGTTGTCCTTCAGTCTATTTTGACTATTTAATAGTGAACTAGAACTTTTAATTTCCTATTAAATAAGCCCTTTGCAATGTTTATACGAGCACCCCTTCTGTAAGATCTATTGTCCCAAGGGCTCATCTTATAACGCTTGCCCCCGGGCCCTGGGGGTTGTGTGACCCTAGAGTTTTTAATATCGGATGTTTGGACTGTTTTTAAAAATGGTTATCTCAAAATTTTATCGGACAGGTTTGGGGAAAAAGCGCGTGAAGGAGGGGCTACCCTCTGATCTCCTTTGAATCTCAAAAAGTGAAATTGAACCTTAAATTTCCAATCAAATGGGCCCTCTCTGAAGTTTATACGAGCATCCCTTCTATAAAAACCATATATACCCTCATGACATAGATTACCTTATTTGCCCCTGGGCCCCGGTGGATTTTGTCGACCCCAGAGTTTTTATTATCTGATGTCTGAACTATTTTGAATAAATGAATACCTCAAAATTTTTATCGGATGGGCTTAAGGAAAAAAGGGCGTGGGGGGCAGTTGCCCTCTGATCTCTTTGACTCTTAAAAAGTGAACTTACACTTTCAATTTCCAATCAAATGTGACCCCTCTGAGGCTTGTACGAGCATCCCTTGTAAAAGAACCATATATGCCCAATGCATAATTTATAACGCTTCCTCCGGGCCCTGGGGGATTGTATTAACACCGGAGTTACTTTTTTTATCTGATGTTTGAACTGTTTTTAAAGCATGGTTATCTCGGCATTTTTACAAGATGGGTTTGGGGAAAAAGGGCATGGGGGGGCTTGTTTCCCTTGGATCTCTTTTGATTCTTAAAAAGTGAACTAGAAATTTCAATTTCTAATCAAATGAACCCTTTCTGAACTTCATACGAGCAGCCCTCCCATAAGAACCATATATAACCCCAGGGCATAGCTTACAACGCCTGCTCCGGTCCTAGGGGACTGTGTCGACACCAGAGTTTTTGGTATGTGAACTTTGAATTATTTTTAACAAAATAGCTATCTCAAATTTTTTATCTGATGCTTTTGGAGAAAAGGGCGTGGGGGGGGGCTAGTTGCCCTCCAATCTCCTTTGACTCTCAAAAAATTAATTAGAACTTTCAATCTCCAAACAAATTAACCCTCTCTGAAGTATATACAAGCATCTCTTCAATAAGAACTAGATATGCCTCAGGGCATAACTTACAACAACTGCCTCCGGGAACCGGGGGTGGGGGTTGTGTAAACAACAAGGTTTGTGTTATCAAACTTTTTAATTATTTTTAGCAAAATGGCTATCTTCAACTTTTTTTCTGACGCATTTGGCGAAGAAAGGCGTGGATGAGGGGGGCTAGTTGCCCTCCGATCTCTTTCGACTATAATATGAAAAAAACTTCGTTTTCTTAAAGAGTTAAAGAGGCTGCGTCCCAAAGTTGAACCTTAAAACGTACAGGAATTAGAAGAGGCAGTTGGGGGGCTGCCGCCCCCCAAACCCCCGGCTTTTAAAGACTCTTTTGTACAGGTTTTTTGTTTTTTTGCTAACCCCCCGCTCTTGACTTCGGAAAGGCCCTCTTTTAATTAACAAAAAATTGAAATGAATGAATAATGGAATAACTTCGAAAAATGTTAAACACAAGAGGACAGGAGAACCATTGCGCCGAAACTAGTAATTAGTAACAATGAAGTCCCCCCACAAAAAAAACCTGTACAAAAGGGTCTTTAAAAGCTGGGGGTTTGGGGGGCGGCAGCCCCCCAACTGCCTCTTCTAATTCCTGTACGTTTTAAGGTTCGACTTTGGGACGCAGCCTCTTTAACTCTTTAAGAAAACGAAGTTTTTTTATATTATTTCTGTACGTTTTTCTACAATCCATGGTGGATGTAATTTAATAATTCCTGTACTCCTCGTACAGGAATTAGGAGAGGGACTTGGGTGGCTGCCGCCCCCCGCTTTTAAATCATTGTATAAAATAGAAAAAAAATAGATAGAATGACCGAAATGTTTCTTTTGCTCATAAGAAGCTAATATTCTGTTATCTCTCAATTGATAAGCTGTCCAGGTGCTTAGGACTATAAGAAGACTATTAGGAGAGGCAAACCCCCCGCTTTTAAAGACTCTCTTGTACAGGTTTAATTTTTTTTCATATTAATTCTGTACGTTTTTCTACAATCCATGGTGGATTTAATTTAATAATTCCTGTACTCCTCGTACAGGAATTAGGAGAGGAACCCCCCTCCTTTTAAATCATTGTATAAAATAGAAAAAAAATAGATAGAATGACCGAAATGTTTCTTTTGCTCATAAGAAGCTAATATTCTGTTATCTCTCAAATGATAAGCTGTCCAGGTGTTATCAAAATTTTTTTGATGTTGTGAAAAAAACCACCCGTAAGGGACTTGAACCCTTCACCAGAGGATTAAAAGTCCCACGCTCTACCGACTGAGCTAAACACTTGGATGTGTGTAAATATAACTTCTGAATAATTTTTAAAAATTTCAAATTAACATGGGCTCTTATGAAAAGAAATGCGTTAATTAAATAGCTAATGCGTGGTTTCTGGAAAACAGGGAAGGAGTTATCGGATCGAGCTGAAATTTCGCGGATAAGCTCCTTGGCCGTAGGGGACCTTAACTTGTGAATTTCAGCCCGATCGGACAACGTTGAAAGGAGGGGTGGGGTTGGGGGTTCGAAACTTTCGGGGGGTTAAGATTTTCCTACGAAACTTTCCAGGAATATTACTCGGAGAATTTTGCATCGAATGAGTCTTCGTACACCCAGATCCGATGTCGGATGTGACCTGTAGGCGTCTAGAAAAACAAAGAACATGAATTTTAAGTGGCTATGCGTGGTTTCTGGAAAACAGGGAAGGAGTTATCGGATTGAGCTGAAATTTCGCAGATAAGCTCCTGGGCCCTAGGGGACCTTAACTTGTGAATTTCAGCCCGATCGGACAACGTTAAAGGGGGGCTGGGGTTGACGGGTCGAAACTTTCGGCCAGATTTTCCCCATGAAGGAAAAGTTGGAGGGGGATGAAATTTTGCAGGTTTCGTAGTTAGAGCTTGGGCTATGAAATGCATCACTCCCCATCCCTCTGCGACCACTGGAACCGAAGATCGCTTAACATTATCGTGTGTCGCCTCTTTATAGAGGCACGAGTGTACCTCCTTGATGTGCCTCCTTGATTAAAAAGTGAGCTAGAATTTTCACTTTCAAAATAAATGAACCCTCTCGGAAGTTCATACGAGCATCCCTTCCGTAAAAACCTTAGATGCCGCCAGGGCATAGATTACAATGCCTGCCCTAGGGCCCCGGGTTTTTTTTATAAACGCAGAAATCTCACCCTTGAACTATTGTTTACAAAATGGATATCTCAAAATTGTCACCTGATGTCTTTTGGGGAAAAAGGCGTGGGGGGAGGCTAGCTGCCCTCTGATCACTTTTGACTCTTGAATAGTGAACTACGACTTTAAATTTCCAATGAAATGAACCCTCTCTGAAGTTTATAACAGCATCCCTTCCATAAGAACGTTATATGCCACCAGGACATAACTTACAACGCCTGCCCCCGGGCTACCCCAGGGATTGTGTCGACGTTGGAGTTTTGTTATATGATCTTTGAACTATTTTTAAGAAAATGGCTACCTCAAAATTTTTATCGGATGCATTTGGGAAAAAAGGGTGTGAGGGGCGGGGGGCTAGTTGCTCTGTGATCTCTTTTAACTCTCAAAAAGTGGGCTAAAACTTTCAATTTGCAATCAAAAGAGCCCTCTCTCAAGTTTATGCGATCATCCCTTCTATAAGAAACATATATGCCCCCCCTCCTGGGCATAACTTACAGCTCCTGTCCTCGGGCTCTGGGGTGTTTTGTCGATCCCGGAGTTTTTTTTATCTGATGTTCGAACTATTTTGAACAAAATGCCTATCTAAAAAATTTCTGTTGGATGGGTTTGGAGAAAAAGGGCACGGGGAGGAGGCTAATTACACTCCGATCACTTTTGACTCTGAAAAAGGGGACTAGAACTTCTGATTTTTAACCAAATGAGCCCCCTTTAAAGTTTATATGACGACCCGTTATGCCTCTGAAAAAAACAAAAGGGAACACTATAGTGTTGCCTGTTGTCTATACTATGACATTAGCAATGCAGATCGCCAACTTGACAATCAGGTTAAAAAGAATATTAGTGTAGGAGCGTCTACAGGGAGGAGCAGGCACACCGAATACAAAGTGCCCTTCCTTTTAATACTCCAAAGTGCATAAGTGGTCCATTTTAGCAATACATAGAAAAAAAAAGAATAATTAGACGAATGTTTATTTAGATCCGACCAAAAAAGGCTGTAGTTGTCAGAGTATTTTTTCCCAAGAGGAGTGTGCTGAAACCCCCTGAAAAATAAGTTCTAGGGTAAAAATTTTTCCTTTAGAAAACAGATATTTTTGAGTAACTGAACGTTTGGCTCTTTTAGTTCCTCCCCTATGTACACGTAAGCTGAAGTACACACATAAGTTTGATCCAAGGGATAAAAGTCAGAAATCTTTTAAAAAGTAGAATATAAACACGTGCTGCAATATGAGGGCTAGCCAGGAACTTCTAACCCATCGCTTTGCGGTAGGAAATAAACCAATAGCTACTTTTATATCATTCGGAAAAAAAATTAAGTGAATAAATAAGAAACATTCTTGGAAACAATCGGTATTTGGCCGAATTCATCGTCAAATCTCTCTTATTCTACCTCTCCCCCCCCTTATCTGTGTGCCGGCATGCATAAGTATACTTCAGCGTATCTTTTGAGTAATAAAATATTGTGAAGAAATATCCCGGATCAGCAAGCTTTTAAAATGTTTGCTCCAGCATGGAAATTTTCACCAGCCTCCTCCCTCCCCTAAAAGGAAATTGTGTGAGCCCTACTTACTGTCTATTGAAGAATGAGATTTGATCACTCTATGTTTTGCCTCAAATCTAAATTTTGCATATCACTGCTTCAAGAACAAACTCATTTAGCTGCATTTGACTTTCAAAAATAAAGCACAATTTTCAAACGTGTCCGTGGTAGCGAATTGTAAGTAAAGAGTGACTCGGCTCACCAGTAACCGATGCTCTAAAAACAGAATTAAGATAACAAAAGATACATCAAAACAATAAAATTTTTATGTTGATTCCAATCCAAATACATAAATTTCATTATGTTTAATATCCGAATCAGAAGCTCTGAGCTTAATAAAATTTACTTGGTTCTGGAAAAAGGGAGAAGTCCCCCCCCCAAATAAGAAATAACACCAACAGATTTAGCATATCAGAGAATTGTACTGTAGAGATTTCAAGATTCTTTAAAAAAAAATTTTTGTTTTTGGCTTTTTGTTTTTCTCAGGGATGATCGTATCTAACCAGTGGTTCTGGATTACCGGGAGACGGCTTAATCGAATGTAAATTAAAAATTCTAGTGCCATTTTAAAGTGACCAAAAATACTGAAGGGCAATTAGCCCCCTCCCGACCTGCTTTTTTTCTGGAAATACATCCGATTTAAATTTCAAGAAGGCTATCCTGTTCAGTATAGTTCATCGGTCAAATTATTTTGCCTTTGGGGATGACATGACCCGCATTGAAAGGGCTGCAAGTTGAAAAATTTGGCAATTGTTTGATACATAGTATTTGATATCAAAAACCATAGGGGACTTATTCTGAGGGGGGAGGGTTCTAAGGGGATTTTTCACGGGAATAAACTTTCTGAGAAATTACATCAAGAGAAACTTTACACAGGGATGGGAGGAGAATTTAATGGCATGATTTGAAAATCGGTCAGAAATAAAATTTTAAAAATAAGCTTTTTCAACTTTAAGGGAGCAGCAATATTAAAATTTCAAACGAACCGATATTATTCCTTATATGAGGGGTGCTGCCCTTTTCTCATCCCTCGCTTCACTTGCTAAAATTTTGTTTTTAGGTTTTTCAAAAATACTTTTGATTCAAACTCAAAAGCCCTTGTATTTGAGCAGTCTTTCATACAGAAGTGTGAGAGAAATTCAAATTTCAGCGTAAAGATCGGTGGTTGAGGAAGATGTATTCCTCCTCATATATGGAATAATTTCTGTCTGTTTTAAGTTTGGATATAGCTCCTTACTTCAGTTGAAAAAACTTTTAAATTATTAAATCTTAGATAAGGTTGAACCCCACTCATTCCGTTAATTGTTTTGTATATTTTTGTCTGATTCGTAAAAATATTTCTGTAACGTTTGTAACGTTTCCGTTACAAACTGTCGTTTCCAAAATAAGAGGGAAACTTTATTGTGAGGGGAATCTTGTTTTCATTCTCATGTATATTCCACCAGATGAAGGAGGTTTGAAGGCTAAATCCATTTTCTTTTTCTTAAGTTATATCCACAAGGTTAAATCCATAATATCTATCGTATTCATCCGGAGCAACTTTCATGAAAAGTTTGAATAGGAGTTTAACAATAAAATTTTGGAAAATTAACCAACCCCTCCAACCGAAAAATTCACTGAGTTCTGTTTTAGTAGCTGTTGCTAAAATTTACACACATTTATAACTGATATTTCAATTGGATAAATTATGCCACTAGGGTTTCTCATAATTTGATCTAAAAATTTTTTTTGTCGCTTTGCCAAAATGGTTGATTTTTGATGCAAAATGCCACAAAGCGCCAGTTTGCTGTAAGGTGATCTCCGCAGTTGCAATAAAGGTAACACTTTAAAATTTTCGTGTGAATGAGCCTTTCAGATAAAGTACATAGAATCATAAGTTCGATGCAATCAACCTTGGGAAAAAATCAAATAATCATGCTTAACACTCCTCCTTTGAAACGTAACTTGTTTCCATTTTTTAAGTACGTTTAGGTCTTTCTCTAAGCCAAAAAAATCTAATCGATATCAAAATCGCACTTGGTGTATGGCTAGATCACAAACTACTGAATGCAACGGTATAAAGTTACAGTTGTGGGTTTTAGAATCACAGGTTCGATGCAATCATACTTGGAAAAAAAAATCAAACAAGCATCCTTAACACTCCTTCTGTAAAACAGAACTTGTTCCTATTTTTTAAATATTTTAGATCGTTCTCTAAGCAAAAAAATCTAATCGATATCAAAATCGTACTTGGTGTATGGCTAAACCACAAATTATTGAGTGCAACGGTATAATGTTACAGATGTTGGTTTAAAAATCACAGGTTCGATGGAATCATCCTTGGAAAAAAAAAATCAAATAAGCATGCTTAACTCTCCTTCCTCAAAACATTACTGAAATTTTTATTAGAAAGTAGGTTTGGGACTGTCAGACATGAAATTAATTGAATGACTTCTATCAAGATCTCACCGTTTTTTTTTTGGGGGGGGGGGATATTTAAATCTTTTGTCTAAAATCACAAAAATTTTTGTAGACTAATAACTTTTGACAAAAAGATTTAAGATTCCTAATTGGTGCATATATCTTACCGTTCTTACCTCGTACCTCGTTCTTACCTATCTTACCTATATCTTACCTCGTTCTTACCGGAATACAAAACTGGTTAAAAAGTATCGTGCGCCAGATATTACTGGTGTTTTCGAAAAATTATCTGCCAAGCAAGCTATTGAAGCGCTTTATAGGCTAGGATGTTTTCATCGCCTTATCCGTCTTTTTTCTGTATGTGATTAAATTTGTTTCTTGTTTTACTTTTGCTATTTTTCTTTTGTATTTACTCCTTTTAACCTCTGTTTTGTGAAGTGGGTGATAAATACATTATTATTATTATTATTATTATTTACTAGCTGTTGGGGTGGCGATTCGTGCCACCCCAACACCTAGTTGGTGGGGCGCTTCGCCCCCCCCCCAAGCCCCACCGCGCGCGTAAGTTGTTACGCGCCATATTAGTTACGCGCCATTGTAGTTGTGTCCCTGTGTCCCAAATGTGAATATATATATATATATATATATATATATATATATATATATATATATATATATATATATATATATATATATATATATATATATATATATATATATATGTATATATATATATATATATATATATATATATATATATATATATATATATATATATATATATATATACATGTTTTTAACTACGTAAAACTTGCGAATATACGACATTCTTCGCTGTCCCATTGTCTGTACATATAAACAGATTGTCAGGTTTACCGACTCTTGAACATGCAACATATACTTGTCCATAAGAAAAACAATCCGTATTCAGATCTATACCTCATTATTCTAATGATTGCCCTTGAGCTTTGTTGATGGTGATTGCTAATCGAACATTCCCTGGGTCCCCATCGTCATTTATATATCCCCCCTGTGCCCCCGGCGTCCCCGTTGCAGTTGTGTCCCTGTGTCCCAGTCGTCATTTATAGTCGACAAACATGACGTCAGTCGACACACAAACATGACGTCAGTCGACACACACGTCCCAGTCGTCATTTGTGTCCCGGTGTCCCAGTCTGTAATTTCTCTTTGAGTGAGCCAAAATTTGACGACCAAAATTTCTTTTCGGTCGTCATTTATATTCCCTGTGTCCCGGTCTGTATATACATTCGTTTTTTGAATTGGTATATGATGAAATAAATTTTTGTTTTTTTCTTTTAGTTTTTTTTTGGTTTTTACCTTTTTTTAGTTTTTTAGTTTTTTTTCTTTTTAGTTTTTTTTGTAGTTTTTACCTTTTTTTCTTAGTTTTTTTTTCTTTTTTAGTTTTTAATTTTTTACCTTTTTTTAGTTTTTTAGTTTTTTAGCTTTTTTAGTTGTTTTAATATTTTATTTTATTTTTTTTGTAGTTTTTACCTTTTTTAGTTTTTTTTCTTCTTTTGTATTAATGCTAAAGCCAAGGTTCGAACCTGGAACCTCTCGGACCTAGAACCTGGAACATAACGCTTTACCAACTCAGCTACTTCGGCTTGAATACATTTACCTTTTTTAGTTTTTTTTATTTTCATTTTTATTTTTTTAGCTTTCTTTTTCTCCTTTATTTTTCAGTTTTTTTCCTTTTTTTAGTTTTTTTTCTTTTTCAGTTTTTTGTTTTTTTGTTTTTTTTATTAGTTTTTAGTTTTTTTTCTTTTTAGCTTTTTTTGTAGTTTTTGCCTTTTTTTAGTTTTTTCTTTTTTAGTTTTTTTTAGTTTTTTTTTAGTTTTTTCGCTTTTTTAGTTTTTTTAGTATTTCCTTTTTTATTTTTTTGTAGTTTTTACCTTTTTTAGTTTTTTTTCTTCTTTTGCATTAATGCTAAAGCCAAGGTTCGAACCTGGAACCTCTCGGTCCTAGAACCTGGAACATTACGCTTTACCAACTCAGCTACTTCGGCTTGAATACATTCGTTTTGAATTGGTATATGATGAAATAATTCAGACGTCATATGCGGACAGACAGACAGACACACAAACAAACAATTTATTTATATATATATCGAAGATAGATATGGAATCAATCTAAGAATTTTACTTTGTTTATGGATTTTACTTCAATAATTGTTGTTAAAATTTAGTTTTTTACACCTTCGGTTTATCGAATCTTATACTTTACATACAATTTGTTACTACGAATTATTTGGTCAAAAAATGTCACAAATTTACGATAAACTACTACTCCCCCCTCTCAACACCCTGCATCCTCGCTCATTTATAATAAATTTAATAATAAATTTATTAACAAAAACAGCAATTACATCATCTTTCAACAGCCATTAGGGAAACCCATTGGTTGTATATGACGAATGTTTGCAAATGATGATTGTATATTTGACTTATATATAGAAAATTACAGAAAAACAAAAATCACATAGATAACAAAAAAAACATATAAACAATCTTTAATTTAATTCAGTAACAACTTCCCAGCCTTATGCCCTCAAAGTTTAACATTCATATAACAATACTTGAGAACGATAATGACCCCCTGAAAAAGTACACCCAATGAAATATTTCTTACAAACGGGATTGTCATGGATCCAAAAATTTATTTTTGGGTCATCATTTTCACTTTTTCAATGGGAGTTTTTTGAACAAGTCTTTTTTTAAGTGTAATTGTTTGGCCTAAGCTCTTTGAATAGATCTATTTGAATAGAGATAGTCTACTATGCAATATCTTTCAATTCACTCGTAATTTGATGAGTAAAGATCTACGGTATTTTTAGTAAATCCAATTTAACTCAGGCCCCAAAAGTTCACTCTTTTAAGGAGCTCATAATTCCTCTGTTAACTCACTACAAGATTATCGCAATAGCTATTGTATTATGTTTGCTTTATCACTGATACCTTCAGCAAATATTGAACTTTTTTTCTAAATGGGTTGTCCCCTCCGCAATCCCTCGCTCTTTACGCTAAAGCTTTTGATTGTTTTAAAAAGTAGAATTGTGGCAAAGAGTCAAACTTTAGCGTAAAGAGCGAGGGATTGCGGAGGGGACAACCCATTTCATATACGGAGTAATTTCTGTTCGTTTTAAGTTTTAATGTCACTCCTTACTTTCAGTTAAAAAAACTAGTTTTTTATTTAATTTCAGAAGGTTTTTGAATTAATGCATGTTTGATTTTGGCTCTCCGCACATAAACTATTAAAATGATATTTGCATATTAATTCTTTTTTTTGGCTCAATGGCTTTCTCTTAGTTCTGATCAGACGATTTTGAGAAATAAGGGGTGGGGAAGGAGGCCTAGTTGCCCTCCAATATTTCGGCTACTTAAAGAGGCAACTAGAACTTTTAATTTTTAACGAACGTTTTTATTAGTAAAAAATAGACGTAACTTAAGAATTAACTTACGTAACAAACTTTTTTATTCTTATATTTTTATTACGTATATGAGGGGGTTTTTACCCTCGTTAATACCTCGCTCTTTACACTAAATTGTAAGTTTTGTCCCAATTCTTTAAGAATGACCACTGAATCAGAAAGGCCGTAGAATAAATAGTTAAAATTACTAAAAATACTTTAGCATAAAGAGCGAGGTATTCATCTCCTCCTAAATACCTCACTCTTTATGCTAAAGTGTTTTTAGAACCTTTCATATGCGTAATAATCTCTGTACGTTTTAAGCTTCAATGCTACTCCTTACTTTCAATTGAAAAAACGTTTTCATGTTTATTTTTTCATTGTTTTTTTTTTATAGTAATGCTAGAAAATCCTGCGCCCTTTTCATTGAATTTTTCTTCCCCCATGACATATTCCTCCAAGAAAAAATCCTCCCACATAGCCCCCTCCCCTCAACTACGAAAACGTCTGTACACTTCCCAATAACCATTACTATATGTAAACACTGGTCAAAGTTTGTAACTTGCAGCCCCTCTACCAGGGATTGTTGGGGAGTAAGTCATTGCCAAAGACATAGTTATTATGGTTTTTGACTATGCGGAACAATATGGCTATCTCAAAATTTTGATCCGTTGACTTTGGGAAAAAATGAGCGTGGGAGGGGGCCTAGGTGCCCTCCAATTTTTTTGGTCACTTAAAAAGGGCACTAGAACTTTTCATTTCCGTTAGAATGAGCCCTCTTGCGACATTCTAGGACCACTTGGTCGATACAATGACCCCTGGGGAAAAGAAAAAAAAACAAAAAACAAACAAACAAATAAACACACAACCGTGATTTGTCTTCTGGCAGAAAATACGAAATTCCACATTTTTGTGGATAGGAGCTTGAAATTTTTGCTATAGGGTTCTCTGATACGCCGAATGCGATGGTGTGATTTTTGTTAAGATTCTATGACTTTTAGGGGGGGTGTTTCTCCCTATTTTCCAAAATAAGGCAAATTTTCTCAGGCTCGTAACTTTTGATGACAAAGACTAAATTTGATGAAACTTATATATTTAAAATCAGCATAAAAATCCAATTCTTTTGATGTATCTTTTAGCACAAAAATTCCGTTATTTAGAGTTTTGTTTACTACGAACTGTTTGATTTTGGTTTAATATACTTAAAAAATCTAGAATAAAGCTAGTCCATCTTTTAAAGATGCTTCTTTCAAGAATATGAGGAATCAATTTAGCAATTATTTAACGAACGGTCAATTCAAAATATTGTTACAGCAAACAAAACAGATTGTTTAAAATTTTAGTGTTGTTTATTTTAAAATTCTACTTAAGCGTCAATTTCTGTAGAACCAGAAGGAAAAGTACTGGCATGTCCGTTTCAATAACAAGACTAACTTGAAATTTGAAATATTTTTATTGTAGCATTTTTTCTTCTCCCTAAACTAGATTACAGCTCTGATTAATTCATTTACAATTAATTTTTTGGCTCTTGTTCTACAAAAAAGAAAAAAATGTTCAAAGTACACAATGTTTTCAGTGCAATCTTGCCTTTATTAAGTTTCAGGTTTGCCTTTAGGTTGCCTTTACTGAGTTACACTTATTGGTACGAAATTTCTTTCGTTTGAAGTTTGAATTGATTATTAAATTTCATTTCTATTCATTTAATTCTCAATTATTTATTCAAGGTCATATTTATTATTTTTAAGCGTGAATTTCTTTTACCTTTTTATGCCTTTCCACTTTGGCTCTCATTCATACTATGATAATTTTTGTTTATCTTAAGTTCAACAAAGTATATGGCTTCATTTCCGGCTATAGGACAGACTATAAAATACCTTTTTATACCTTTTCACTTTGGCTTTCATTTATAACATGACAATTTATGTTTATTTTAAGTTTAACAGGTATATGGCTTAATTTTGTTTGTTTTGTTGATTTTTGTTTGTTTTAGGTTTCAATATCGCACTTTTCTTTTCTTTGAAAAACTATTTTTTGGAAACTGTTTCTTAAAAGTGAATTTTTCCGTTATTTAATTAAATTGTTTCTTATCATTATGTATATGAGTGTTTGTATTTTTTTTTTTGTTTAGCTTGAAAAATACGGATCACCTATAAAGCATAAAGATTCCATTATTTTTAAATAGTTTTTTTGTACATTGGGGCTCCATAGGCCAAGGTCTGACAAATATAATTTAAGCAGTAGTAATACCCTTTCAGGTCCTGGAACGAATATAGGAAAATAGCTCTTTCGGTACTTCTAAAATTATTTTAATAGTTTAGAAGGATATATAGATTAATTATCTTGATTTTATAAAAATTTTGCGCTTCCCCTTTTGATATTTTTATGTTTTTCTTTGTTTTTTTTTCGACGTTTCAGTGGAAATTGCAAAGGGTTGCCGACTATCTTTTGAGTGGGAGCAAATGTTTGGCAGAATTGTGATATCATTGGGCAGATTGAAGTTGGAGGAACAATTAAGTATTGAAGCGAAGATGAAAATGATATATAAATCTAGACTACATGATGGGCTAACTGTGATCTTGAAGTATATTAAAGGCAATGAGTTAGGGCCCCTTGGAAAAAACTATGAAATATTTGCTTTTGTTTCAGTTTTAAATAATAATGCTTCTATTTAATTAAAGCTTTCCTTATGTATAGATACTTTAGTTACTTATCAGTCGTTTAGTCCTCTCCGTATCTCTCTCTGTACCTTCCCAGTGAGCCAATTGGTGATTGCTTTAAGTGGATGTTAAGTGTAAAAGAAAAAAGTTTTTTTGGGGCGCTAGTTAGTTTGTAAACATTGTTTTGAGATTCAATAGTGAAGAGATGTTCCACATATGCCCTCTATGTATGCATATATTGGGCAACTGGTCCCGTGAGAACTGTTCTATTGCAGAAGGATATAATGAGAAATCAGATTATGCAATCCACGAAAGCAATATGTAGGATATGCAGTTCCAATCAAAAAATTGTAATGCATGTATTGAGGAAGTTTTTGACTCTCATACCAGAAGATTCCTGTGCTCCAATTTTCAAAATGATAAGTATTTCGCTATGATATATTTTTTTCTATTCAGGGAAAAATACATATCCAGGCATAATTACAAAAAAAAACCTACAGAGAGTTTTAGTTTATTTCTAAGAGACTGTTATCACCCTAGCTTTAAATAAATTCGGGAATAAGAATCTCATCTACATTTCCGTTGTTGGAACAACAAGAGAGCATGGTTTTTACATCATCGTTGTGAAGACAATGGGGATTATGACTTTGAGCTTACAGGTTTTAATTTGACTGTTACAGAGATTAATGATTCAATTGAAACTTTAATATGATATTTTTCATCAAATAATTAAGTAGGAACACGTGAATCTCGTAGTATGAGTGAGAAAAGTATTAACGACCGAACAAAGAGACACAATAAGAGTGAAGTTACTCTATATTGTACAAAATATTTTTGCTTCAATATCAATTCAGGGTGAATTCAAGTGATCTACCACCGCTAGTTATTACCGACTACGATGATCACTTACGCGCAGAAAAAGCAATCTAAACTAAATCTATTTAGAAAACGAAAAGATTTTCTTTGTTATTATATTGAACAATTATTAACAAATTTACAAATTTACAAAATTACAAATTTTGTAAATTTGAACAAATTTACAAATAATATTAGCACGCTTTATTCTTTGGGAACTAAAATCCATGTTATACAAAAGTGAGAGAGCATTTTCCACTCTGAAATCATTCAGACAAAGGCTGACCGTGTAAATGTTGAATAATTCTTTGTAGGTATAGGTCCGATACCGAAAAAAAATACAATAGCGCAGGAAACCCGCAGCTTTTGGTAAAAAATCTTACACTCTCTTCCAATTTTGAACAATTTTGCTTTCAATGAAGGTAATGATATGGGGACTCTACAATAGAATTTGCAGGGTAGGCTGAGAGGATCCAAAATCTCTGCACATATCATTGTTAGAAGAACACAAAGCTAGTGACTAGTCCTTATGATGATTTTGACATATTTATTTCCCAAAGAGACACACATAAAAGTGTCGTATTTGGCTGCAAAAAATAGGGAAAAAAGAGAGAAAAAATGGAATAGATTTAAGAAAGCACAACAGAAACCTAAAACGACTAAGGTCAAAACAACGTTACGTCAATACAGAAAACATTGAAACGGGCGATCAAGTGCTTCCAAAAATATTAACTTTGGTCTTAAATGTAAGTATGCTTCGCCAAGATTAGTGCAGAGTGAAATAGCCTAGAAAAGCAACAAGACTATAGATGCCATTATTTGAATTTGACATGCAATCCCTTTTATAGTCCATTCCCTGACCCAATTGTTATGTTATAAGAGTAGCAGCACAACAATAAATATCGGGACAAACGAATGTATTTTTCTAATTAGCCATCTTTAATGGGTCAAAAACAACACGTAACCACAGCCAAACCCTTTATGATTGCCGAAAATCACCAAGTTCTATTCTTAGTGTCAATTGACAGAGTTCCAATTAATTTATACAATAGTAAAATTAGAAGGTACCATTCTTGCGAGTGAAGACTCTTCTATTGACTGCACGACACAAATCATTCATGCTAGTATATTTGTTGTTGGGTATAAGATAAGATATTTATTTCAAAAAGATCTCTATCACAAACCTTTAAAGGGCCGAATTTGGACTTCGGAGTAGACATAATACATGGTTGCATTAACAATGCAAAAAACAACAACGGAAAATAAAAATCATAATGAATAATAAATTATGAGTCGATAAATAAACTTTAATAAACTAATTAAACAGTTAAAAAGATAAAGGCCAGTCAAACTAAACTTGAACAAAATACAAGTCAGAAAAAAACACTGCAATAGAAAAAAAGGGGAAATTAGTTGGATATTTTACTTATTTTTTTCTGTGATGAATGGGACAAAAGCTTTTTCATATGTGGAAGTAACGCAGCGAATGGGGGACAAAACTGGGATGGGCTCAGAAATAGCTCGAGGCAGTCGTAGTATGGATGGGAAGTGACGTTTGGGGAAAATACTTGCCGTCCGAGGGTGCTTTATTGCATTTTTTGACAAACAGAGGCACAACGACACTCTTCTTCGCTCAAGGGTTCCCAAACTAGTTTTTTTTAGGAGCAGAGAACAAAGCACTTTGCCTTCTCTGAAAACTATTCCCAAGGCTCTTTTTTGGATTGACTCATTTTTTGTCTGATTCTTCACGAGAGATGCCAGGGTGCCAAACTGGACAAGCATATTCAAGATGCGGGCAGACAAAAGACGTGTACATCCTTAATGAGTGAGAGGAGGGGACGCTATATTTATTTAGGAGCTTAAAGAGGGCGATAGACACATTATCTTTATGGATGATGTCTTTAACGTGGATATCCCACTTTAAATTTGAACAAATTTTTACACAAAGTAATTTAAACGAGGACACATAAATTTCAGGAGGGATAGGATTAAGAAAACAGGGCGATGATTTGAGAAAACAGTTCGGCATTATCATGGATTTAGAGGGGTTTACTGTCATGTCTGAGTCCAGAGCCTCACCTCCAATTTCATTGAGGATACTCATAGGGCCGCATACTAAATTTCTGAAGCAACTTTCAACAATCGTTAGGTCATCAACAAATTTCCTTTGGTCAGGAATTTCCTTCGTATGGCTGTTGATCATAACTGAAAAAAGAAGGAGGCCTAGGATAGTACCTTGGGGTACGCCATTGGAGACAGGGAGAGGGTTTGAGTAATGGCTCTGGTATTTAATCACCTGCGATCTATTTGTTAAAAAGGAGGCAACCAATTTTACCAGTAAGGGATCGATATTTAACTCGCTAACTAATTTCTCAATTAAGATATTGTGGTTAACAAGGTCAAACGCTTTTTGAAGGTCAATGGAAATTAAGATTAGCCAGGAAATAGGCTTTTCGGGGATTTTCCCGATGTGGTCAATAAGAGACGAAGAGGTGTCAACTTGCATCAAAATGTTGCACACATTCTTCGCTGGGATACAACCAATCATAGAATAGAATGTGATTTATTGGCTAAAATAGCACACAAGCTAGCATAAGCATGTCAGAACAATTATAATGATAAAACAAATGTTAAGGGATAAACATAGTTACAAAGTTAAATCAATTATTAAAATGCGAAATAAAATAGGGAACGAAAGAGTTTTTTGTACCTCAGGGTCAACATTTGGGGACATAAGTCAAGTTGGGTACTTGGAGCTCTACGAGCATTAAGTCTTGTATTAAGATGGATTGAAGGGGTTTTCTTTGAAGGGGGAAGAAGACGTCGATGATAGTTAGAACTAAGGCACTCGTGCCCAAAGTTCATGGTAAGGAAGTGACGTCGTAATTCCAATGTAGTGAGTTCAAGTCTAGCCAAACCTTCATCATAAGTATTATAGGACGTCCCCAGTATAATTTTTACAGCTTTTTTTTAATGCTTTCAATTTTAGAACATTGGGATCATGACTTCTAACTTTCTTATGGTAGGTCAAAATTTTTTTTCAGGGAAATTTCATAGTTTCCTACAAATTTGATGGTAGGAGAGAGATTAGTCCAAAATGTGCTTGTTTTATGTAGCCTATTATAGAAGGGATCAGACACATTGAACATGAGTGTCACATAGAAGCCTTTAGGATTTGACGTTATATATGTCTTCAGTGACTATCCAAGAATCAAAATCAGTGTTGTATCCTAGCCAACGAACTAACAACTGTCACATGTCTCTATGAGTCCTAGTCCTTAAATTTTTTCAATTTGATAGACTCCACTATCGTTGATCCTTTGAAGTTCATAATAATAAAAACCTCAAAGAATCTCTTCAACTTTGAAATATCGTAGATGATAGATCACAGGTTTAGCCTATAAGGCATCAGTGGGACAGAAATCGTTACCCTTTTTGAAACCGTTTGTAGTTCGAGTGATGCGAATCGTGTCATCAACAGAGGATTGCCTCTCTTCTCTTATTCCATTTTCTTTTGAATATTAATTGAGTAAAATATCAGTTTTCTTGTCGTCGACTCGATGAAACAGAAGTTGAATAGGCTTGGATAGAGATCGATGGGGACGTTTATTGTAAATTTTCATATTTTTATTCAAGTCACGAATAAAAGAAGCAGTGTTTTGGAGCTTAAAATATCGTCAAATGAGAAGTTGAATGATTCTGATCAATCGCTTGGGCATTGTAGCCTTTATTGGACTATTACTTTGACAAAGCGTTGTATTATATTTCTGCAATAATTTCTTTACTTGTGGAATGAAAAATTCACTTCTTCCATCCGTTTGGATTTTTCTGTAATAATTTTGGTCGAGAACAGTTTCTAACAGTTTTTGCAACTTCTTCATCTCTTTTTGTTTTCAGAGGAATGGCTAACGTATATCTACTAAAGACGCGAATTGCAAGTAAAATGTACCAATACGGTTTAATATTATGCCTTTGAGTCTTGTATAGAGCCAAAAGACTGCTACCACTAATCCTTTGATTTTGATGGAAAATGTACTTTGGTCCATTCTTTGGATATTGTTTTGCTAGAAAATTTTGAAATCCCGTAGCCTTGATAAGTGTACTAGGGCAAATTAGATTTTCTAAATCACCAATATTTTTCTAAGAACGTTCTACCATTTTGAACACAAACTGGTAATGGTAGTGAGTTGAATGTTATTTAAAACATTTTCTCTTGTTGCAATTTCCCAGTGTCGTCAAATCGTTTAAAGTACCATCAAAGTTGTTGTTACTGCTGCTACTATTACTACTATTACTATATATAGTAGTATTTTCCAAGACTGATTTCAAATCTTCATCATCCTCTTTTGCTTGTTGTTCGATTGTGTTTTGTTGCACTTTCAATTAGACATTTTGAAATTGGTCGATTGGTAAAATGGGTTTTGGAAAAGTTTGAAGAGTTTAAATAGTCTAAGAGGCGGTGGCCGTCAAGTGATAGAGGCCTTTTACGATTTGTAACAAAATCCAAGATCAAATCAACAAGAGAGTAAATGTTGCTGTTTACTATTATCTGATCCCTTCTATTATCGATTTCAAAGTTGTTACTTTCCATGAGACAGGTCAACAGTCCATTAGTTTGCTTAAGATAAGACTGTGGGAGTAAAACCCCTACAATTGATATAACTTTGGCCAACATTGAATCTGCTTCTTCTTTTTTACTGTCGTTGGCGGTATTTGTAAGTGTGTGGTGATGGATGTGGTGATCTGGAATTTTGAGATGTTTTTTAATGACACTCACGTTGATATGTTTAGACTGTTAGGGTACTTGACCATCTGGCAAAGTGTATTTTGAAGCAAAACTAGTTGTACATCGTTGGCAATGCTCTCAGAATTAATTGTTTTAATTTTGTTCTCAGATTGTTCCACATGGGAAAGGGTGAGCTCTATTGGAGTCAACCTTTGAGGTTTAGCCATTTTTCACGTCAGGGCCTAAAAAAATTGTTTACAAATCCTGCAATTATTGGTAGTGAAAGTGTAGAGAAGCTTCCACCCATTTGGAGAAGACACTTTCTTTTGAACCTTAGACCTTTTCCTTAGATCTGACAAGCTTTTTCTGCTAGAACCTATCTTTAAATAATGTGTAGTTACTTTAAGGCCCTTGCCTCTTAAGCTACGTGAATAATATCATCCCTGAAGCCAAAGTTACTCCATAATCTTGGTCCAGGGATCCACGGGTTAACAAACATATTGTAGATAGAAAGTGGTTCAGTAAATTTTAGGACTACCCAATACTCCCTCGTTCATTCACAAGACTTTATTATGTCTCCTTGGCTACAGGCCTCAATGACCTCTAAAAATATGGAAATAAATGGAGGGCAGTGATCAGACTTCCTCACCTTATTTTTTCAAAAATTTATCTGGGAATTTCGGGCTATTTGCGTAATTTGAGATTTTTGGCCGTTTGTCTACATTGCATATCTCGTGCCATTCCTGGTTGCATAATTATTCCACGTTTTGACTATTTTGAGCATAGTAGGAAGCTATGAATTAGGTATGGTCTCATATGTAAGTTGGGAGGTGGTGTACGATAGTGACCATGGGTATTAAAGGGTACGGGAAGGAGCCAGTTGGCTTAAAGACACTTACATCCAATAAAACAACCCTAGAACTAATTATTTTACATCAAATAAGCCCCCTTTAAAGTTGCCATGACTCGTGCCTTTGCTATGACTCGTAAGTTTGCTTTTTTACAATAATTGTGGTCACTTTGATAAATAGTTAATGTCTTTTTCCCTAGTTGATGTCTTATCCATTCATTCAAAAAGTAAATACGAAAGCCTTACTGGATTTTTAAGAAGCAAATCAGCATCTGGAACAATCGCACTGTGCCATACCAGGAACATCATATTCGTAATTGCAAATGCAGTAAAAAGATTTTTATGTATTTCTACTCGTGTGCATCTCAATGATCTGAAAAATAAAAGTAAATCACAAAAAAAGCACAGTGCCGCATTCATTCCAAAAAAGTCAAGTCTTCCATACGAAATAAAAGGAATATAGAGTTTCAGTTTGTTATTAAACAAATCAAAAATGACATTTGATTCACATTATACTCCGTAAACTATGAAGAGTGAGGTTTAATTCGTTTCAAGTATTACGGAGGAGGAACGCTGATTCAGAGCTAATGTAAGGAAGGATATGTGTGCTTGCTAGCTCAATAAGTACATTTTTAGGCCAAAATTATTTAAATCTCAATAAAACTTCGGATGAATAAAGAGGGGGTCTGAGAGAGGGGGGGGGGCTGAGGCAGAAAATCAATATTTTTTCCTTTTCCTTTGGACTAAGCTAAGCATAGATGCTAAGGCGTGATAGCTCCTGTCTTTTTGCAGAGACGTGTGTTCTTTATAACATAAAAAATTAAATTATTATGCTTACTGACAAAAAAGGTAGGAAGGTAAAGGGATCTGCATCTTGAGCCACCAAAAAATTGATCGGGCGGAGACTGGTACCAATGGTTTTCATATTTTTGGAATTGAAAACGCCCTTGGGAAACACTCTTATAGAAAAAAAGAAAGATAACCATGGAAGTAATGGCTCTTAAATCTTTTTTTGGCTTTTCAGATCCTCCGCCTAAAAAAAAACCTCGAGGGTGGCTGTTTCTAACGATTATTTTCACTCTGAATTCTTCAGGAATATTAAACTTGAATGTAAAATAGTGGATTGAAGAAGCGATAGGTAGCCCACCTTCACATTCAAGAGAGGCTTGGATTAAACAGCCCGCAGTAACAAACTCCGCCTTCAGCTCGAATATTATTATTCTGGTGGTGACCGTCCTAAGCCTATAACAACAGAGGATAGGCAGTGGGCCTGCCAACCAACCTCAAAAACCAGCGGTGAAATTCCCTAAGAAAATATAGCCTGCAAAAGAAGCATAAAAGGAAAAAAAGTAAGCGGGATTACTTTTCCGGTGACGACGCCTGTACCAGCCAAACGGGTTTGACTTTTAAAAAGAATGTACAATGGAAAATCGGATATGAAAACGTGTGAGCGCCAGCACAGCTGTTTGAGGTACTACAGTCGAAAAAGGAGATGACTCGCTACTGGCTAGACATTCCCCTAAGAAGTGCAATGGCTGAGAAACGTGAAGAAACTGCTCAGCGTTGGAAACTTCTTAATCTTCACGAACAATGAAGCAAGGCATAAAACTGGAGTGGCTGTAGTCATTTTAGGACCTGTAAGAAAATCACTAATTAGTTTAAAACTCGTGTGCACTGCATTATCACTGCTAAATTCCACACGAAGCCAGCAAAGATGATTCTGGTTTCGAGCTATGCACCCGCTAATGAAGCCACAAAAGACTGGAAATAAACATTTTATGACAAACTGAGTTCTGTCCTCAAAGATATGCTGAGATATAGCATCTTCTGCGTTAATGCAAAAGTTGGCAACAACAAAGACTGCTGTTTGAATTCCGGGGCAACCACGGTCCTGGAGAACGTAAGGAAGATCAACTCTCTCTGACCCCGAAGATATCCACTAGCAATCATAGACTTCATGTGACGGGCTTACAAAAACTGCATCGATTACTTTCTGATAAGTAGAAATTGGTAGACATGCGATGTGATTTACGATCGTTAGGATCTTCTGATATCTTTTACGACTATAACTCACTGGTTGCTGAAATCAGACTTAAGCTGCTGGCCCGAAGACAGGTAAAGATAGCTAGGCAGCGGTCACTCGGCTGTGAAAAACTACAAAACCGAGGATTATGGTCGTAATTTGCACTAATATTTACCAACAGGTTCCAAGCCCTTAGTCAGCTGAGCGATTAAGAGCCAGAGACAGCTTGGACGACAATCAAACAAGCCTAAAATAGTGTTGCCAATAGAACACTTGACCTGAATTGTCGTTGAGAGAACAATGGATCTCTGTTAAGTCCTGGGATCGGATCAAAAAGACGGCAGATAAGAGAAAAGCACTTGTCAATTGCCTTTCGTGTAATGCAAGCCAAGCCATTAAACTAGAATATACTCTGCTTGACAATGCTATAAAAAAATTGTCCTTGCGGAAAAGTGTCTTAGCCTTAACTGAAAGCTGAGAAGGCTGAAGAAGCTGCTAGACGGGGTGACTCTCGATCAAGTAAGCCGCATCACTAACGAAATGACTGGAAAACGTTCAAAAACAGATGGACACGTGAAGGATGAAACTGGAAGACTCTAACAAAATAAACGAAGCTTGGGTGACGCATTTCAGAAAGTTATTAAATAGACTGCAACCTGTTAATCTTTCCAAATATATTTGACGTACCATATCTTAACCTTACTATTGAGGGTGACATACTCTGGAGGGTGACATACTATAAGAGGCTAAAAAGCTTAAAGTCCGGTAAATCTCCAGAGAAAGACTGTATCACGGCCAAAATAATTCAATGTTATGCAGGTGCACGTGTAACAGTGTGGACAAAGCTGTTTACGATAGTCTGGATAATGGAACGAATTCCTAAAGGCTGAACGTAAAGCCAGTTCATAAAAATCGCAGACAACACTATAGCATTGTGTATAATGAAGAGGCACTTGGCTTAAATGTTTTATTATTTTTATATATTGTTGTTATTCTATTTAGGCTCTTCATTTAGAAGTGGTGGTCGTATAAACTTCAGAGGGGCATCTTCAACTGGAAATCAAACGTTCTATTTTATTTTTGACTCTTTTCTTAGAGTCAAAAGTGATTAGAGGACAACTAGCCCAACTCCAAGCCCTTTTTCACCCTAATACGTCTGGTCGAAACTCTGAGAAGTAGTTTCGTTGAAAATAGTCCCAAGGTCAAGTACATATGCCTTCAGGATTGACAAACCCCCCTCAGTCCCCAGGCAGGGGCAGTAAGTTATGCAAGTTGCCCATCGTTAACATATTCAGTTTTTATCGAAGGGCTTGTCACATAAATTTAGGAGGAGACTCATTCAATTTGAAGCTGAAATTTCTAGTTCTCTTTTTAAGAGTCAAAAGTAATGGAAGGGCCACCAGCTCTCCTAATCCTCTCAAATGCTTCCGATTGAAATTTTGAGGTAACCAATAGGTTCGAAATAAACCGAAAGTCAAATAATTATGGTTTCAGGTGTGATGCCTCCCTCCAGCCTCCGGAGTAAAGGCTAGAAGTTATGCTAGGTTCCCATTATCAACAGATAAGGTTTTTATGGAAGAGGAGGCTATATAAACGTTTGAGGGGGCTCATTCAATTGGAAATAGAAAGTTGTGACCCCCTTTTAAAGAATCAAAAGTGATCGGAGGATAATCCACCCCCTCCCCTTCAGATCCTTTTCCCCAAATACTTCTGATCAAAATTTTGAGATGGCTATTTTATTCAAAATAATACAAACACCAACTAACTATGGTTCAAGGTTTGATATACCCTCCCCCTATCCCAAGGACTATGTATTATGCAAGCTGTCCATTTTGCATTAATATCGCTAAGTTAATGTAAAACCTATTGGGGAATTACCCCTGATGACAGTGTTCTATTACACTTGGCACCATGAACACAAATCAAATAATCAACGGATTCAATTTTGATCTTTACATGCCCAAATACAAATCATATTATATACCATCGGATTTCCTCGAGCATAGTCAACATTTTAACAATAACCTTATCATTGTTAATTTTAGCCCATCAATCGTAAAGCATTGGCTATGCATTTTTTAAACATTGAAGAATATTGAACTTTTCGTTCCTCTTGACCCTTCTGATGCTTTCTACATGCCTGACATCAGAAACTTTCGTGCGAAAAGTGGAAAATCTATTATTCAAAATCAGAAACGAGTACAAGATTTATCAACCAAAAGCTATGATTTCATGCAGTATTATATTTTGTTTTTCGATGTCGCGCATATACTTACAATGAATTTCCAAGCATTTATGGTGACACTCCTCGATTAGATGACTTTCTAGTGGAAAATACCCTGTCATACCTGTATAATATAAATTTCAGTGCCCTAAGAGTAAAATGTTGAAAAAACGTTTTTAATTTTGTTTATTAATGAAACTTGTATTTATAAAACTCTGTGTACTTAACATTTCTTCTTCCACGTATAGGTAACCATCGGAAACGATAAGTGGCAACATTTCGTCAGGATTCAACTTGTATTCATCTTGACATGCAAAGTCAGGATCACATTTTCTACAATATAATGTGACTTCACATTTATTATATCGATTCGCAAAGTCAATAATACTATTCTGATTCATATTATAAAATGCACATTTTTAAATATGCTTATTTGAAGCAATGTCACGCACAAAATTCTCATATGAAGAATCACTTTCTGTAACAACCAAATAAAAGTCTATAGGTTTGTAATTATAGTAGCCTGTATCTTCACAGCGATGTCGTAAAACCAGACTTTTTTATTATTTCAGCAATTGAAGAGTAGACTAGGTTCTCCTCCCCAAAACTATTTAAAACCACGACGGTACCAGTCTCTTAAAACTAAACTGAAACCACGTTTAGGGTCTTTTGCAATCATGCCAGGGTAGGTATTTTTCCATTGATCACATTTATCATAGGGACAATTGGAGCATAGGAAACTTCTAATGCGAGAGTCACAAATCTCTTCAAGACAGTAATTACAGTATTTAGTTTGCACTGCATATCCTCTGTGCAATTTACATGGATGGCATAATCTACACTTTTCATTATAGTCATCAACAAAGTACAATTCTCACAGAATGATCAGCTGCCCAATATCAACAAACATAATGGACATGTGCAAAACATTTTTCGATGTTGACTGTTTCACTTCCAAAAAGATACTGACTGGGGAAAATGAAAGTCTTCTAGGAGGAGAAGGAGTGACGTCACAAATACGTTTAGACAGGGTTTTTCAAGCTATATCTCGTTGCCTTGCAAAATGGCCGTCTAGGTAGTTGTTAATAGCAAAATCACAATATCATTTTGCTTTGTTTCAATTATCATATCAATAAATTGATTAAATGCACCTGGACCCCGACGTAAAACTTTCATACAACAGTCCAAAGATGGAGATTCGTTTCTCATTATATCGTTAAGCATTCTCTTAGAAAGTATTTTCCTATGAAGAGGTAACTCTTGAATTCATCACGTGGAACTAAAAATTTTTCCTAAGTCACTAGATTTTACTCTGACTATCGGTTATAGGCTAACAACAGATGTCGCCAGTAACAAACTTTTATTCCTTTTTATAGATAGATTCAGATCGTCCTATTCAATATAGTTCACTATTGCATTTAATCCGCCTTGTAATCTTTGTAAATGCATTATATTCGTTTCTGCTGCAAAGCATGACTGTTCTTCCGAGCTGAATTTGCTTAATGATGTAAGATATCGTGCAAACATCTCGTCCCATTCTAGGATCAGCTGCAACCCATTGTAATTTCTACTTTGGCATTCGGCACTCTAGGTTTCATTTCGCCATTGTTAGCGCCTTCAATATTGAATAGAGTAAAAGCACCCATTATTAAGGAATAATATCCTTGATGTTGACACACTAGACTCTTTTTCAATACTGAAGCAAAGTAACACAATATTGCGTCACTCTCAACTGCCATTACTTGACACCTCAACTGCCATAACAGACACCCAAATCTCTTAGAAAACATTCCCAATTACGTAACATGCAAACCCTATTACGTAGATGTACTAAACACGTGCGGTACAGCATTGCGTCAGACCGAGGTTCGTGTAATAACGTCTTGAAGGACTAGTTGTTCCAAATGTACACCCCATATGGGCGTCGTCGGATCCGAAGGGCGGTCACTATTTTCTGTTATTTTTCATATCTGTAGAATGCTAAGAACTAGTCCTTTAATGAAATCACAAAACCAAACGGAATAAAGCCGATATCCTCTTTGGAGCAGCAAATTCCATGAATAAATTAAAGAAAATAAACAACTACGCCTCTAAAAAGTTTTTCACCGACCGTGACACCAGTATCTTTTAATATAAAATTTCACTTTTCTAAAAAAAAAATGAAGCAAGCTCAGTTTTCGGTAAAGCGCTATTTTTATTATTTTACAGGTAGTAAATAAAAACCACAAGTTATTTTATGTGAGTAAATTTTGAAGAAGTATCTTCCGTAATCTGCAAGGCAATAATATATGTCCCTTTTAAGTTTCAACTTTGCTCTTTACTCCTTGAAAAAATATTTCAAAGAATCTTTGTTTTTTAAGTTAATGCTTTTGAAACAAAAGAGCAACACAAAATAATTACATTTCCCATTACTTACCTGATTAGGACTAGTTCTGAACAATAAGCAATTTGCCATCAATCTTTCAGTCTTAACATAACAATGCATGATCTACATTCATTGGGATTGGGCGTATAATTAGATTTTTTTTGTACACATGCCCTATAATGGTTTGCTAAATTCTTAGGACACACAGTTAAAAAAAAGAATACAATTTTTAACGACAAAAAATTATACAAACATCCAAAACTATATTACTAATATTCATTTTTTTTGTATTTACTGATATATTCAAGTACCAAGGACAATTAAAATAAAATCTAATATTTTGAAATTTGGTTCCTATTGAATTTTACACTTCCATGTATATGCTAAAAAATCCAGAAGAATAGTGAATTCAATTTCTAAGGAAAAATACCTCCATATGGAGTTATGCAGTTTTTGATAATAGCGGTTGCCAAACTAAAAGAATAAAATAAAAAAAATGTGAAAAAATCTAAACAAAAATGATAGAAAAATTTGGCACCAAACAGCTTAAGAAGGTGCTGGTTTCCTATGAAGGTATAACTGTCTTTGAGAATCGACTAAGATAATTTTAACTAATCAAGATTTTGCCCCGGGCATAAGAAAAAAATTAGGAACGAAAGAAAAAAAGAATTGAAAAAAATTAAGCACCAAAAAGCTTAAGAAGATACTGGTTTCCTATGAAGGTGTAACTGTCTTTAAGAATCGACAGTTCGAATTTTAACTAATCAAGATTTTGCCCCAGGCACAAGAATAAAATTAGAAACAAAAGAAAAAAACAAAATTGAACAAAATTGGCACCAAACAGCTTAAGAAGGTGCTGATTTTATATAAAGGTGTAACTGTCTTTAAGAATTGGTTGTTCGAATTTTAACTAATCAAGGTTTTGCCCTGGGCACACGAAAAAAAAATTAGGAACACAAGAAAAAACAAGAATTAAAAAAAATTAGGCGCCAAACAGCTTAAGAAGGTGCTGGTTTTCCTATGAAAATGTAATTATCTTTAAGAATCGACTGTTTGAATTTTAACTAATCAAGAAAAAAAGTAGGAACAAAACAAAACAACAATTGAAAAAAAAGGTACCAAAAAGATAAAGAAGGTGCTGGTTTCCTATGAAGGTGTGACTATCTTTAGGAATCGACTATTCGAATTTGAAATAATCAAGATTTTGCCCCGGGCACACAAAAAATTAGGAACAAAAGAAAAAACAATAATTAAAAAAATCAGGCAGCAAACAGCTGAAGAAGGTGCTGGTTTCGTAAATCGTATGCTCGAATTTTGATTAATTGAAATTTGCCCCGGGCACAAGAAAGGTCAGAACCATTACTATCCAAGAAGGAAAGCTCTGCTAAGATATGGAATAACTTCTGTTTTTTCTAACTTCCAATGTCGCTCTTTAATTTCATTTCGAACAAATTGTATTTTCAGTTTTGTTAAATACGAGGAACGAACAAGAATTAAAAGAAAAAACAAAATAAAGAGTTGTGTGTTTTCATTGATTTATCTTTGTTGCAGAAAAACAATATATTTTTAACAATGCCAGAACATACTAGCGGTCAGTATAACTTTCGTGTCACATCACCAAAGCTATTCTTAGGTGTATAATGAGTTGTTATGAGTTGCTATGCAAGTGAAAAAAAGCCTATTAGTTTTTTTCTAACCTTGCCTTATTTGTTACATGAAAAGGGTGATAATTTTTATTTCTCTATAATGACTCCTAATTCGATTTTACTTTAAGGTTGTAAAGTTGTTGTTTTATTAGCTATTAACTATTAATTTATTAGTATCCAGTCATGATACGGCGGAATCTTGGCAAATGAAACTCCTTTGTAATTCGATTTTTTCCAGCTTTCTTTTATATCTAGTCATTATAGACACTTACGTAAGATTTTTTTATGGGAGGGGGAATAAAAATGAACCTTATAAGAATTATCAGTAAATTAGGGAAGAATTTTAAACTTGGGGGATGTAGACCCCCTGCGTACGTCCCTGAATCTTGATCCAGACTCGTGCACTTAAATCCTCTTAATGGAGTGACAATTGAGCAGGGGGAGGGGTATTAATACAACTATAGTGTTTGCAAAAACACAATAACAGGCGTATAATCTGAAGAATAAGTAATTCTATGGGGTGATCGTATAGATGTCGTATTTTGAGGGGGAGCATGAGACAAAAAATCCCCCTTTTTTAGAACTTAGAATGGCACATCTAATTCTACTTTAAATAAGAAGCTATGTAACCCAATCAAGCTCCCCTCCTAATCTCCTCTATATATAAAAATATAGTCCTATTCACTAGCATAGTTATACTCACTAGCTTACCTGAAGGTGCAATAAATGATTAATGCTACGACTAACGCCGTCAAAGAGATAGAGTAGCCAATTATATAAATCCCATTTATTTGCTGCCACACCTAGAAAAGAAAAGTTTTTTTTAAAAGGATGTGCTCAAGTAATGCTTTGTAATGGAAGCTCTTCAACAGATACATAAATCACTGTTTTATCTAATCAAAATCAGGTAACGTATGGCTGATAGACATAATCTATGAATTGAAAAACGGAATATGACATTTATTCTTTAATGCTTCATCATAACTATGGGATTAAAGATGGCCTTTCATGGGAGTGGGATAGCTGCAGTACCTACCTCCTACCCTGAGCCTGGAGGAGGGGAGAAGGCGTGACATCATGAGTTCATCATAAATACATGCAGGACTATAAAACAAGATTATATTTTATAATCTTGTAATAAATGTAATCTATAAGAAAAAGCTTTCAAACAGTTCGTGGTAACGAACTGTAGTAAGGAGTGACCCGGCTCAATAGTAACCGAAACTCTAAAAAATGGAATTTTGATACCAATAGTTACATCAGAAAAATTGCATTTTAATGCTGATTTTAAATATATAAGTTTCATCAAGATCAGTTATACCCATCAAAAGTTACGAGCCTGAGAAAATTTGCCTCATTTATGAAAATAGGGAAAACACCCCCTAAAAGTCATACAATCTTAATCACACCATCAGATTCAGCGTATCAGAGAACCTTATTGTAGAAGTTTCAAGCTCCTATCTCCAAAAATGTGGAATTTCTCATTTTTTGCCAGAAGACAGATAACGGATGCGTGTTTATTTGTTTTTTTGTTTGTTTGTTTTTTGGTTTTTTTTCCAGGGGTGATCGTATCGACTGAGTGGTGCTAGAGTGTCACGCGAGGGCTCATTCTAACGGAAATTGAAGTTCTAGTGCTCTTTTTAGGTGACCAAAAAATTGGAGGACAACTAGGCCCCCTCCCCCGCTCTTTTTTCCCAAAAGTTACCACATCAAAATTCTGAGATAGCCATTTTATTCACCATAGTCAAAAAACCTAACAACTATGTCTTTAGGGACGACTTACTCCCCCGGAGTCCCCGTGGGAGGTGCTGCAAGTTACAAACTTTGACCTGTGTTTACATATAGTAATGGTAACTGGGAAGTGTACAGACGTTTTCAGGGGGGATTTTTTGGCTTAGGGGGGAGAGTTGAGGGGGGTTTAGGTGGGAGGATATTTCCATGGAAAAACTTCTCATGGGGGAAGAGAATTTCAATAAAAGGGGCGCTGGATTTTCTAGCATTATTTGAAAAAAAAATGAAAAAATAAATACGAAAAGGTTTTTCTACTGAAAGTAAGGAGCAGCATTAAAACTTAAAACGAACAAAAATTATTACGCATATGAGGGGTTTACTTCCTCGTTATACCTCAACCTTTACGCTAAAGTATTTTTAGTAATTTCAACTATTTATTCTACGGCCTTTGTGATTCAGAAGTCATTCTTGAGGAAGTGGGACAAAATTTAAGCTTTAGTGTAAAGAGCGAGATTTCGACGAGGGTTGAACCCCCCCATATACACAATAAAAACATACGAATATAGAATTTCGTTACGTAAGTTAACTTGTAAGTTACTTATATTTTTTACCGATGAAAAGGTTTGTAAAAAATTAAAAGTTATAGTTGCTTTTTTAAGTAATCAAAAAATTGGAGGGCAACTAGGCCTTGCTCCCTAACTTCTTTTTTCTCAAAATCTTCCGATTAATTGCAATTAATTAATAAGCACATTTCGTTTTAATTATTTATGTGCGGAGAGCCAAGATTAAAACATGCATTAATTCAAAAACGTCCAGAAATTAAATAAAAAAACAAGTTTTTTCAAATGAAAGTAAGGAGCAACATTAAAACTTAAAATGAACAGAAAGTACTCCGTATATGAAAGGAGCTTTTCCTCCTCAACGCCCCGCTCTTTACGCTAAAGTTTCTTACTGTTTTAAAAACAGAGCTAAGAGAAAGAGCGAGAGTTAGCGTAAAGAGCGAGGCGTTGAGGAGGAAAAGCCCCTTTCATATACTGAGTAATTTCTGTTCGTATTAAGTTTAATGTTGCTCCTTTCTTTCATTTAAAAAAACTTGTTTTTATAAAATACTTTTGATTGTCAGAGAATTTCGTGTTTACAATTTGCTCCATACATAATATCATGAGAAATTCGATTCTTCGTACCAGGAAAGAGATTAATATATATATATATATATATATATATATATATATATATATATATATATATATATATATATATATATATAATATATATATATACATAATATATATATATATACATATATATATATATATATATATATATATATATATATATATATATATATATATATATATATATATATATATGTATATATATATGTATATATATATATATATATATATATATATATATATATATATATATATATATATATATATAAATTATATATATATATATATATATATATATATATATATATATATATACATAATATATATATATATAAATATAAATATATATATATATATATATATATATATATATATATATATATATATATATATATATATATATATATTATGTATATATATATATATATATATATATATATATATATATATATATATATCTATATATATATATATATATATATATATATATATATATATATATATATATATATATATATATATATATATATATATATATATATATACATAATATATAAATAATTAAATCTGTATTTATCTACAGAGGCAACAACCGAACACAAGGGGCTCATCAGGAGAATACACTGGCCTATATAGGGTTTTGCCATATATATATATATATATATATATAGATATATAATATATATATATATATATTTATATATATATATATATATATATATATATATATATATATATATATATATATATATATATATATATATATATATATTAATATATATATATATATATATATATTATATATATATATATATATATATATATATATATATATATATATATATATTATATATATATATATTTATATATATATATATATATATATATATAATATATATATATATATATATATATATATATATATTAATATATATATATATATATATATATATATATATATATATATATATATATATATATATATATATATATATATATATATATCTATATATATATATATATATATGGCAAAACCCTATATAGGCCAGTGTATTCTCCTGATGAGCCCTTGTGTTCGGTTGTTTGCCTCTGAATTATTTGTCTATATTATTTTTTCTATTGTTTGGTAAATGACGACTTATACTTATTGACGACATGGCTGCCTGTCATGGATTATTCTTTATGGTTGATGTGTATGGCTATGCTGTTTGACCTATGTGATTGTATGGATGAGTAGGGTTAAGGCATCATTCAAGTACTGGTCTATATTAATCACTAATTTAGGAAACAGTCTTCCTTTTCTCCTTCTGTCTCTCTTTTTTTTTTTTTTTTTTTGTGTTTGTGCTGTTGCATTGGTGATTTCTCTTTTCATGATATATATATACCAAAAAAAGGAATTTATTTCTTAAAGGCAAACCTTATATTGGCCAAAAAATTCACTAATGTGGAACCTAGGTTCGCAAGCCTTGTGCTCTACTGACTGATCTAGCCGGGCCTGTTTAGGTGGTTTTACACCTTTGGTATATTTACCTATATAAAAATCAAACGGATGGCTATTTACAAATTTTCTCTGGACTAAACAGGCTTAGTTAATTATGCAGGGCTTTGCAACTTAGCAAACACAAAATCATTGACCTAGAAAAGGGATGTACTTTTCATACGTTTTATCAAAAATAATTTTTCGGGAGTCACCAAATAGAACGTATAATGGTAAAAAGAAGGAACATCTCTTTCGATTGCGAAGTCCCAGTTGTAGTGTTTTCAATAAGAGCCGAAACTAACAACAGAGCAAGCTGCCTCTCTTCGTCACCATATGTGGCTTTGGACGTCCAAAACAATGGTTTAGCAATCAATGACGATTTCACGACAGAATTTAAAACCAAACAATAGAATTGTCGTTATACATGCCTCACGACAACATGTGATTATTGCAGCCCCAAAACCATATGTGCATAGACACTAAACTAAACTGTGCGTGATAAATCTCATCGAATTAAGATGCACACAAAATATTATAATCAGTTTGAATGAAGGGAACAAGGGGGCACTGATTTCCCATAACCTGATATAATTTCGTAACACACATGTGCTGCTTGGCTGAATCAACGCTTAGCAGAGTTCCAAAAAAAAGCTTGCCAAACTGCTGAAAATACTTTGCACAGTTCCGCCATGCTTGGCACCGGCCACTTGCTGTACATGATTTCTGAAAGAGAGCGGCACCTTGGAAGTGAATAACGGGGCAGAAGGCCTCTTTAAAGCAAAAATAAGCAAACTATTACTCTTTTTACTTGAAACCATTCGTGATAAAAAAAATTGTAACATGAATGCTCAAAAAATAATCTAAAGCAAAAATTGGCAGCTGGCCCTTGACATGCCAAGATCAAAACAACCTTTGACTGATTCGGGTTACTTATCGCATAAGCAGTGATATTTTATTTTCATAATTTTGTTTTCTCCGGACACAGAGCTGGACACTCGATCTTTCTCTTTTGACGGACTGGCTTTTGTTTAGGGTCTATGAATCTGAATTAGGGATTGATAATGGTGATTAATGCCCACGATTGCATGTCAAAGGTGGACTTGATTTTGTCGCTCCTGTTTGGAACTTTATGTTTCCGAGCCAAGAAGACCCTAAAACAAAAAAAAGCTAAGAGCCACGCCCAACCTCCTACCCCCAAAAATGGGACCTAAAAAGGGACAATTTTTGTGATTTAGGTCAAAACTGGTGTCCTTAGATCCTTGGAACCAAAGAAATCCTAACCAAAAACAAAATTAAAAATAAAAATTTATTGGTTCCCTTAAAAGGAACAGCAAACTCTCTTCTGAACGGATTGCAATTTAAGCCTTGAATCTTTGGGTAAAGTGGAGTGAAATGTAAATAAATGTTTAATTTAGGAAACGGTTCCCCTCCAAAAATGGGACCCAAACAAGGTAAAATATTTTTGTAATGAAGTAGAAACTTTCAACAATTAAAAATTAGCTAAAGGAGTTAGAGCTAAAGGGGTTGATTAGCTAAAGGGGTTAGAGAAGAAGGAATTAGAGGGTTTCAAAACGAGCTGAAAGAATTTGGTAATTGATAGGTATGAAATTTATAGGTATGAACCCAAAGAAACCATCAGAAAGTAAAACAAAAAAAATAGAAAAAAAATATATATATATTGTGCCAAATATGGCTCAAAGGAAGACCTAAGACAGATCAATTTCCTGTAGGTAAAGTCCCTTTTGTTTTACTTGTTATTGTTTTTGTGATGGAAAGGCAGTGTTTTATTCGTCATTATATATATATATATATATATATATATATATATATATATATATATATATATATATATATATATATATATATATATATATATATATATATATATATATATATATATATATATATGTATATATATATATATATATATATATATATATATATATATATATATATATATATATATATATATATATATATATATATATATATATATATATATATATATATATATATATATATATATATATATATATATATATATATATATATATATATATATATATATATATATATATATATGTATATATATATATATATATATATATATATATATATATATATATATATATATATATATATATATATATATATATATATATATATATATATATATATATATATATATATATATATTTATATTATATATATATATATATATATATATATATATATATACATATATATATATATATATATATATATATATATATATATATATTTATATATATATATTTATATATTTATATATATATATATATATATATTTATATTTATATATATATATATATATATATATATATATATATACATATATATATATATATATATATATATATATATATATATATATATATATATATATATATATATATATACATATATATATATATATATATATATATATATATATATATATATATATATATATATATATATATATATATATATATATATATATATATATATATATATATATATATATATATATATATATATATATATATATATATATACTAGCTGTTGGGGTGGCGCTTCGCGCCACCCCAACACCTAGTTGGTGGGGGCTCTTCGCGCCCCCCAAACCCCCCCGCGAACGTAAGTCGTTATGCGCCATTGTAGTTGTGTCCCTTTGTCCCACCTGTGAATATAGATAGATATATATATATATATATATATGTTTTAACTACGTATAACTTGCGAATATACAACATTCTTCGCTGTCCCATTGTCTGTGCATATAAATAGATTGTCAGGTTTACCGACTCTTGAACATGCAATATATAATTGTCCATGGGAAAACAATCCGTATTCAGATCTATACCTCATGATTCTAATGAGTGCCGTTGAGCTTTGTTGATGGTGATTGCTAATCGACCATTCCCTGTGTCGCCGTCATCATTTATATATCCCCCTGTGCCCCCCGGCGTCCCCGTTGTAGTTGTGTCCCTGTGTCCCGGTCGTCATTTATATTCCCTGTGTCCCGGTCGTCATTTGTGTCCCGGTGTCCCAGTTTGTAATTTCTCTTTGAGCGTCCCGGTCGTCATTTATATTCCTTGTGTCCCGGTCGTCGTTTGTGTCCCGGTCTGTATCCACATTCGTTTTTGAATTGGTCTTTTTTTAGTTTTTAGTTTTTTACCTTTTTTTCAATTTTTTTTTAGTTATACTTCATGATTCTAATGATTGCCCTTGAGCTTTGTTGATGGTGATTGCTAATCGAACATTCCCTGTGTCCCCGTCGTCATTTATATATCCCCCTGTGCCCCCCGACGTCCCCGTTGTAGTTGTGTCCCTGTGTCCCGGTCGTCATTTGTGTCCCGGTGTCCCGGTCTGTATATACATTCGTTTTTGAATTGGTATATGATGAAATAAATTTTTGTGTTTTTCCCCTTTTTTTCTTTTTAGTTTTTTTTGGGTTTTTACTTTTTTTAGTTTTTTTCGTTTTTTTTTCTTTTTTCTTTTTAGTTTTTTTGTAGTTTTTACCTTTTTATTTTTTTTTATTTTTATTTTTTTTAGTTTTGTTTTACTCCTTTATTTTTCAGTTTTTTCCTTTTTTTATTTTTCTTTCTTTTTTAGTTTTTTTAGTTTTTTAGCTTTTTTAGTTTTTTATTAGTTTTAGTTTTTTTTTGTTTTTAGTTTTTTTTTGTAGTTTTACCTTTTTTTTTTAGTTTTTTTAGTTTTTTTACGTATGTCCTGGTCGTCATTTATATTCCCTGTGTCCCGGTCGTCATTTGTGTCCCGGTGCTTTGTTGATGGTGTTGGTAATCGGACATTCCTTGTGTCCCGGTCGCTTTCTCTTTGAGTGTCCCGGTCGTCATTTATATTCCCTATGTCCCGGTGTCCCGGTCGTCATTTGTGTCCCGATGTCCTGGTCTGTAATTTCGTCAGTCGACAAACATGACGTCAGTCGACACACAAACATGACGTCACTCGACACACACACACACACACACACACAGACAACTTATTCATATATATAAATGTCGATAAGGGGTTACATGATATTATTGTAAAAAATATGATACATGGACCTTGCGGTGCACTGAACGAAAATTCACCATGCATGGCCAAAGGAAGGTGCACAAAGCAATATCCTCGACTTTTAGTATCCAACACAATTACTGGCAATAATGGTTACCCACAATATAGAAGAAGATCTACTGAAGATGGCGGTAAAACAGCAATAATAAAGAAGCGTAACGGTACCACCATCGAAGTAGATAACCAGTGGGTTGTTCCATATTCCCCATTATTATCAAAAACATTTAATGCACACATAAACGTTGAATACTGTAACTCCGTAAAGGCAATCAAATACATATGTAAATACGTCAACAAAGGCAGTGACATGGCAGTTTTTGGCTTGCAGCCCGAAATCAAAGATATCGACGAAATCGTACAATATCAGGCTGGAAGATACATAAGCAGTAATGAAGCTGTTTGGCAAATTCTTTCATTTCCGATACATGAACGTAGTCCAGCTGTTGTTCACTTAGCGGTACATTTACAGAATGGTCAACGTGTTTATTTCTCGGAAACCAACGTGCAACAAAGAGCCCTGAATCCACCGGATACAAAGTTAACCGGTTTCTTTTCGCTTTGCAAAAATGATTCTTTTGCAAAAAAACTGCTGTATACTGAAGTGCCTTCGTATTACACGTGGAATACTAAAAATAAAGTATTTGAACGTCGAAAATAGGGTAAGTCAGTCGACAGCCAACCTACCATCTTCAAAGATACCACGATAGGAAGACTCTACACCGTTCACCCCAATCAACATGAATGCTTCTTTCTACGCCTGCTTTTGGTGAATGTACCCGGTCCGACATCCTTTGAGTATTTGAGAACTGTAAACGGTACTATACATGACACTTACCGTAGTGCATGCCAAACTCTGAATTTGTTGGAGAATGACCAACACTGTGCGAAACGTCAACCCCAAGTCAAATTCGTGCATTGTTTGGCATCATTTTAACAACTTGCTCTCCATCAGCTCCTACAGAGTTATGGGAAAAATACAAGTCAAAAATGTCCGAAGATATACTCCATCGAAAACAGTTAGAGACGTCAGATATGACTTTTGATTTTACATCAGAAATTTATAACTACACTTTAGTTATTATAGAAGATTTGTGCGTACGTATGGCAAACAAACCTCTTCAGGATTTGGGAATGCCTTCACCTAACCGTATCGCTGCTGTTTCGACATATGTAGAATTGGATCGTGAACAAAGTTACAGTACGAGTGATCTATTGTCGTATGTACAAAATAACATTTCCAAGTTAACGTCGGAACAAAAAGACATTTATGATACGATAATGCATTGTGTCGATAACAACGTTGGAGATATTTTCTTTTTGGATGCGCCAGGAGGTACTGGTAAAACGTTTGTGATAAAACTGATTCTGGCATCAATTCGATCAAAAAATGATATAGCGTTGGCAATTGCGTCGTCCGGAATAGCCGCAACATTGCTGCCTGGTGGAAGAATTGCTCATTCCGCTTTGAAATTGCCTCTGAATTTGCATTCTACAGAAACTCCCACATGCAATATTTCCAAATCATCTGGGATGGGTAAAGTATTGCAGCAATGCAAACTTATTATTTGGGATGAGTGCACAATGGCACACAAAAAATAGCTCGAGGCTCTGGATCAGTGCTTGAAAGATTTGCGAGGGAAGTCGAAACCCTTTGGCAGCACATTAATATTGCTTGCGGGAGATTTCAGGCAAACATTACCTATAATACCTAGATCAACGCGTGCAGACGAAATGAATGCTTGCCTGATAAATTCTAATGCATGGGCACACGTAAAACCATTAAAATTAACTACAAATATGCGTGTCCGATTGCAAAACGATGACTCTGGTCAAACATTTTCAGATCAATTGCTGGCAATTGGAAACGGAAAGTTCCCAGTAGACTCAATTTCAGGACGTATACAACTACCTGCTGATTTCTGTAATTTAGTGACGGCCAAAAATGAATTGATTGAAAAAGTATTTCCGAATATTCTAAAAAATTATAAAAATAATAAATGGCTAAGTGAAAGAGCGATTCTCGCACCCAAAAATATAGACGTCCACGAAATCAACAATATTGTTTTGACCAAGATTCGAGACCAGGCAGTCCTTTACAAGTCCGTCGACACAGTTTTGGAACCAAATGAAGCGGTTAATTATCCATCTGAATTTTTAAATTCCGTGGATCATTCAGGGTTTCCACCACAAGAAATATCAACCCACCAAAGCTTTGCAATGGCACGCGACTTGCCGTAAAAAAAACAATGGAAAACGTAATAGAGGCCACAATCTTGACAGGGCCTTTTGAGGGTGAGGCTGTTCTTATTCCTCGCATTCACATGATTCCAACGGATCTGCCTTTTCAATTTAAAAGATTGCAATTCCCAATTCGATTAGCATTTGCAATCACCATTAACAAAGCTCAAGGTCAATCATTAGAAAAATGTGGTATAGATCTTAATACTGATTGTTTTTCCCATGGACAATTGTACGTTGCATGTTCGAGGGCCGGTAAACCTGACAATCTATTTATATGCAGCGACAACTGGACAGCGAAGAATGTTATATATTCGCAAGTTTTACGCAGTTATTTTGTATTGTATCTATCTATCTATCTATCTATATAAAAACGAGTTGTGTGTATGCATGTTTGTTTGTTTGTAAAAAGAGCGTTTGCATATGACGTCATTATTAGTACATACGGCTTTATATATGCACAGACAATGGGAAAGCCAAGAATGTTGTATATTCGCAATTTTTACGTAGTTTGAAACACATATATAAATCTATCTATATTCACAGGTGGGACACAGGGACACAACTACAATGGCGCGTAACTAATATGTCGCGTAACGACTTACACGCGTGGATGGGCTTGGGGGGGCGCGAAGCGCCCCACCAACTAGGTGTTGGGGTGGCACGAAGCGCCACCCTAACAGCTAGTATAGATATAAAAATAAGTTGTTTGTCTGTGTGTCTGTCTACTGACGTCATGTTTGTGTGTCGACTGACGTCATGTTTGTCAACTGACGTATCTATTCAAGCCGAAGCAGCTGAGTTGGTAAAGCGTTATGTTCCAGGTCCGAGAGGTTCCAGGTTCGAATCTTGGCTTTAGCATTAATACAAAAGAAGAAAAAAAAACTGAAAAAGGTATAAACTACAAAAAAAACTAAAAAGAAAATACTAAAAAAACTAAAAAAGCTAAAAAACTAAAAAAAAAACGTAAAAAACTAAATACTAAAAAAGAAAAAAAACTAAAAAAGGTAAAAACTACAAAAAAATAAAACTAATAAAAAGAAACTAAAAAAACTAAAAACTGAAAAAGAAAAATAACTAAAAAAAGGAAAAAAACTGAAAAATAAAGGAGAAAAAGAAAACTAAAAACCGGGACACAGGGAATATAAATGACAACCGGGAAACTCAAAGAGAAATTACAGACTGGGACAGTCTAAGATAAATTACAGACTTGGACACTGGGACACAAATGACGACCGGGATACTGGAAATGTAAATGACGACCGGGACACAGGGACACAACTACAAGGGGGATGCCAGGGGCACAGGGGGATATATAAATGACGACGGGGACACAGGGAATGTTCGATTAGTAATCACCATCAACAAAGCTCAAGGGCAATCCTTAGAATAATCAGGTATAGATCTGAATACGGATTGTTTTTCCCATAGACAATTTTATGTTGCATGTTCAAGAGTCGGTAAACCTGACAATCTATTTATATGCACAGACAATGGGACATCGAAGAATGTTGTATATTCGCAAGTTTTACGTAATTAAAACCATATATATATATATATATATATATATATATATATATATATATATATATATATATATATATATATATATATATATATATATATATGTATATATATATATATATATATATATATATATACTAGCTGTTGGGGTGGCGCTTCGCGCCACCCCAACACCTAGTTGGTGGGGGCGCTTCGTGCCCCCCCCAAACCCCCCCCGCGCGCGTAAGTCGTTACGCGCCATAATAGTTACGCGCCATTGTAGTTGTGTCCCTATGTCCCACCTGTGAATATAGATATATATATATATATATATAGATATATATATATATATATATATATATATATATATATATATATATATATATATCATGAAAAGAGAAATCACCAATGCTACAGCACAAACACAAAAAAAAAAAAAAAAAAAAAAAAAAAAAAAAAAAAAAAAAAAAAAAAAAAAAAAAAAAAAAAAAAAAAAAAAAAAAAAAAAAAAAAAAAAAAAAAAAAAAAAGGAGACAGAAGGAGAAAAGGAAGACTGTTTTCCTAAATTAGTGATTAATATAGACCAGCACTTGAATGAGGCCTCAACCCTACTCATCCACACAATCACATAGGTCAAACAGCATAGCCACACACAATCAACCATAAAGAATAATCCATGGACAGGCAGTCATGTCGTCAATAAGTATAAGTCGTCATTTACCAAACCATAGAAAAAATAATATAGACAAATAATTCAGAGGCAACACCCAACATAAGGGCTCATCAGGAGAATACACTGGCCTATATAGGGTTTCGCCACTCTAAATTCCCTACCCAGCACAGTGTTGTGGCTACCACAGAATATCCATGGCATCCCCGCGTCAGGTATCACCCCCAAAATACATGTCTATGAAAAAAAAAACAGCAAATGTAAAACAACCAAGTAAAACCAAAACAAGCCTATCCTGTTAATATATCCCTCCCTTTAGCAACAATAGGTAAACTAAATATTAAAAATTTAACCAAATCACAAATATTAACACATTGCAAAAAACCTGAATGAACTAAACAATTATATAATTCATCTTTACCATGTGGCTAATTTTTTAAAAATTCCGCTCAAATAGAAACACAATTCAAAATAAATGGCGCTGTGACAACATTTCTCGAACCTCCGAAATTAGTCAAAAAATTTCTTTAAGTATTTCTAGATAATTCTTTTGATATTTATTTAAAAGTTCGTTATAATGAAAACTAAATTTTTTAAATTGCCAAGTTAATTTATTTGCAGAAAAACCTCTTGATATATATGGTTTTAACTACGTAAAACTTGCGAATATACAACATTCTTTGCTGTCCCATTGTCTTTGCATATAAATAGATTGTCAGGTTTACCGACTCTTGAACATGCAACATATAATGGTCCATGGGAAAACAATCTGTATTCAGATCTATACCTCATGATTCTAATGATTGCCCTTGAGCTTTGTTGATGGTGATTGCTAATCGACCATTCCCTGTCCCGGTGTCCCGGTCGTCATTTATATCCCCCTGTTTCCCCCGGTGTCCCCGTTGTAGTTGTGTCCCTGTGTCCCGGTCGTCATTTATATTCCCTGTGTCCCGGTCGTCATTTGTATCCCGGTGTCCCGGTCTGTATATACATTCCTTTTTTTAGTTTTGTTTTTCTCCTTTATTTTTTTCCTTTTTTTTTCTTTTTTAGTTTATTTAGATTTTTAGATTTTTTAGTTTTTTTATTAGTTTTTAGTTTTTTTTTCTTTTTAGTTTTTTTGTAGTTTTTACCTTCTTTTTAGTTTTGTTAGTTTTTTTTTTTTACTTATGTTCTGGTCGTCATTTATACTCCCTGTGTCCTGGTGCTTTGTTGATTGCTAATCGAACATTCCTTTTGTCCTGGTCGCTTTCTCTTTGAGTGTCGTCATTTATTTTTTTCTTTTTTAGTTCTTTTAGTTTTTACCTTTTTTAGTTTTTTTTAGTTTTTTAGATGAAAATTTTTTTTAGTTTTTTCCTTTTTTTCTTTTTAGTTTTTTATTGGTTTTTACCTTTATTTTAGCTTATTTTTCAGTTTTTTCCTTTTTTTTAGTTTTTTTTTTATTTTTTAGTTTTTTTTAGTTTTTTACCTTTTTTTAGTTTTTTCAGTTTTTTTTTTAGTTTTTTATTGGTTTTTACCTTTATTTAAGCTTATTTTTCAGTTTTTTCCTTTTTTTTAGTTTTTTTTAGTTTTTAGTTTTTTTAGTTTTTTACCTTTTTTTAGTTTTTTTAGTTTTTTTAGTTTTTTAGCTTTTTTATTTTTTTATTAGTTTTTAGTTTTTTTTGTAGTTTTTGCCTTTTTTTAGTTTTTTTAGTTTTTTAGCTTTTTTATTAGTTTTTAGTTTTTTTTGTAGTTTTTGCCTTTTTTTAGTTTTTTTAGTTTTTTAGCTTTTTTATTTTTTTTATTAGTTTTTAGTTTTTTGTAGTTTTTGCCTTTTTTTAGTTTTTTCAGTTTTGACGTCACCTGATCCAGTTTTTTCAGGTGACGTCACCTGATCCATCCACAGATCCACACACAGACAACTTATTTTTATATATATAGATATATATATATATATATATATATATATATATATATATATATATATATATATATCTTTCTATATTCACAGGTGGGACACAGGGACACAACTACAATGGCGCGTAACGACTTACGCGCGCGGGGGGCTTGGGGGGCACGAAGCACCACCCCAACAGCTAGTATATATATATATATATATATATATATATATATATATATATATATATATATATATATATATATATATATATATATATATATATATATATATATATATATATATATATATATATATATATATATATATATTTATATATATATATATAAATATATATATATATATATATATATATATATACTATATATATATATTTTTATATATATATATATATATATATATATATATATATATATATATATATATATATATATATATATATATATATATATATTTATATATATATATATATATATATATATATATATATATATATATATATATATATATATATATAGTACAGGGAGCCTGGCGGCTTCGCCACCGGGTTCCAACACTCGGCACAAAGCAGGTTTCTATACATGGATTCTGATTGTCACTTGCCTTCTAACGGCAAACAATTTGAGCATTTTCTTGATGTCATGGCGAAGTCGTGAAGTTTTGATCCTGACCTTTTGGATCATAATTGTGGCAAGTCATCGCTTTTCCTTATTTTCCAGTCTGTAGATTTCATTGTACAGTTTTGTTCATCTTTACCTAAAAAGTTTTTTCCACGACTTTTGCCTAGCCGTTTAGATTCATACATCATTCATTTACTTTCTCAATGCGTTACAGATAAAAAAATGTGTCTTTTCCAGTTTCCAAAGACAGATTGCTTTTCAAAATTTGGTTTACAATTCAATGTGATTCTCACTGTCGTTTGTTCCATGCCCTTTTCTATAGTTGTTGCGATTCTCGCTTTCACTTGTATTCTAATCACATTTATCCGTGCTCTATTTTCATCCATCAACCCCTTAAACATTTTAAATAACCTAAAATTAAAATTAGTGCCTTGGTAAAATTACTTTTTTTTGCTATTGAACCATTAACTTTTGCCTTGGCTTGTCTTTAATCATTGTGAAAAACATAGCACCGAACCTTTGTTTTTAAACAGAGGCTGATGCAATGTCAGGTTCTCGGCTAACGTCCTTACCAACCCTAATATGGTTATTTATAGCTATTTCATTGCTTGTATTTTTTAATGAAAAGTTGAACCTCAACTTTTGTCCCGGTTTGTCTTATGTCATTATAAAATACGTATCCCAGAAACTTATTTTTTTTAACAAAGGCATGGTAGGCGTTGATGACCTTAAACATGTAAAAATCCCAAACTCAATTATTATGGCTGTTATTTTCAATTTTTGCACGTTTTGACTCCACTGTCGCTTATCTTCTAACCCCGTCTTTCTTTCTTCTTCATTTTAGATTTTCCTTACTTCAGACAATTTGTCCATGCCCTTGTGCCCTTTACTTTAGCTACCCTTATTGGCCTAGTTTTACATGACATTCCAGGTTTTAGATTTATCAATTGTTCAGGTGGTGGGACAAAATCTTCTTTTTCTTCTAATAAATTATCATTTATAACTCTTGTAAATTCTCGTTTTTTGAGTCTTGTCTCCTTTGATAATCCAGGATGTTGATTCTCACCTGTTTTGAATATAATTTGTTCAGGGTTTTCTCTTGGTCTTAACTCGTTAGATAGTTCAGGTGGTTCCAAGGCTTCATTTTGATTCTCAAAGATATTTGATTATTCAACCAAGTCCGATTTCTAACAACTATTTCTACTGAGTCTCAAACTTTGGTTTTCTTATTCACGGTTTTTGGATTGCTTTAATCCCTTGTCAAAATGCCTACAAATCATTTTGCAATTTTTAGGCAATTTAATGTCAACTTTTCAATGCATGAAAATCTTGAATTTTTCCACTTAAATGTGGCAATGTCATTGCAGTACCGCAATCATGTTAAGAAAAATGACGTCACTAACATGATTTTTGTTTCCAAATTAAGCATCTCAACGACCCCGTTTGTCTTCCTTTTAGGGGTGACAAAAAATGATCCGACAAGCCTATTTCCTTCTGTTTTTTATGCTTATAACTCATTTTATTATCGTTATGAAATGTTGCTTTAAAATTAGTTTCATTACCACCTCGAATTCGTTTCAACATGGATCCCAACGATAGTATCTTAAATTGGTTATTTCTCTTTAGTATTCACCCTTTAGTAAATCATTAATCTCTTTACTGCATATAACAATCGTAGTTAAAATTTTACATACAATTTCTTTAAAATGTACAATTTTTTTTCGCCTCTTTGTTTCCATAAAGTAAACACTTTTAATGACTTGCGTCATTTCTATTTTTAAAATTCAGAGGGGGGAAGGGAATCCAAAAAAGAGGTCAGTGTGACAGGTTGAAAGTCCGTCCCATGTCAGGAAACATTTTTACACCACTGACTGAACCTAAACTGAAATTGATTCCCTCCTTGTGCAATCAACTCTCCAGGAAGATCTAGAAGAAGGCAAAAGGAATACAAGTGATATCAATAGCCTTTTCTTTATTGATGTTACCGGTAATGCCTTTGAGCTCTTCCAGATCTTTCATGCCAGTTTATTGCACAAAGGTGATACTGAATATTCGAAAAGAATAGAATTAAATTTTTGGCTAGATTAGCACAAAAGCTAGCATAAGCACGTCAAGAAATTAAATGATAAAACAAAAACATGAAAAAAGTTGAATCAATTATTAAAATGGAAAACAAAATAGGGTACAAAAGAGCTTTTGTACCTCATGGTCAACAATTAGGGACACAAGTCAAGTTGGGTATTTTGAGCTCTACGCATATTCAGTCTTGCATTTGGAAATATTAGGGAATTTTATTTAAAAGGGGGGGGGGAGAAAAAATTGGATGATAGACAGAACTAAGGCACTTGTGACCGAAGTTTATGGTAAGGAGGTGACGTCGTGATTCCAATGTAGTGAGTTTAAGTATAACCAAACCTTCATTGTGTCGTGTCCGGGTAGCTAGGAACCTAGCAAGAGGCTATCTCTTCCAATACTAAGAAATATAGTAGTCCATAACTACTAAAAATAGAGTCAACATAGAGTCAACACATACAAACATTTTTGTATGTTTGAGGTTTTACATATGACGTCTGAAAAATAAAGAAGAAAAAGAAAACAAAAAACTAAAAAAAAAAAATAAAAAAGGTAAAAAACTAAAAGAACTAAAAAGAAAAACTAAAAAAAAAGAAAAAAAAAGGTAAAAACTAAAAAGAAACGAAACTAAAAAAACTAAAAAAGCTAAAAAAAGGAAAAAAATAAAAAATAAAAAACAGAAAAAGCTAAAAAAGAAAAGACAAAAAAGAAAAACTAAAAAAAAGAAAAAAAAAAGCAAAAACTAAAAAAGAAAAAACTAAAAAAACTAAAAAGGAGGAAAAACTAAAAAATAAGGAAGAAAAAGAAAACTAAAAAAAGAAGAAAAAATAACGAACTAAAAAGGAAAAAATAAAAAACTAAAAAGAAAAAGGGTAAAAACTAAAAAAACTAAAAACCAAATAAAATAAGAACAAACTAAAAAAGAAAACAAATTAATAAAAAGAAGAAACCTCTACAATTTAAAGTTATCTAGAAAAGTACCAATCCTGAGAAAATGTGCTCCATTTACGAAAAAAGGGGGAAACACATTCGCAACAACAGAATGTTCATGAACTCGTGAATTAAACTGCGTTTTAAACTCATCCCTGCTTTTCTTCTGTCATTAATTTTTTTATGCAGTCAATCGGATTATTCACGCGCTGCTACGTAAAAGAAACTAATTGCCAGTGAAACTATGCTAACCCCCAGAAAAGTGTGTTTACTACCAGTGTAGGACACTACCAATCAATTTAAAAATACTAATATATAAAATCTAACAGCTAACAGTGCAGGTTTTTAGGAGTAGTAGTCCCCCTGGTGTCTAGGGTAGACCTGAGCATGATTTGAAAATGACACGAAATTAGATAAAAAAAAGAAAAGAAAAAAAAAACTAGAAGTAAGACGTGACACTGAAACTTAACCGAACCAAAAATGACTACATATATGAGGGGGCTGCCCCTTTCTTAGTTTAAATTCCTTTACGCCAAAATCGACTTTTTTTCGAAATTATCTGATGATGACTGTTCAAAGACAAGCCATTTAGTTGAAATAAGAAGTATTTCTTAAAGCACTATGAAACTTTAGCATAAAGAGCGAGGGGCTCAGGAGGGAGCAGCCCCCCTCATATATGGAACAAGTATTACTAGTTTTCAGTATTAATATCACTTGTTAGTTTGAGTCGAAAACGTCCTTTTTTTTATCTAATTTTAAACTAAATCAAAGGCCGCAAAACATTTGCCTGAATCAACAACAACTTGATTAATCAATAATTCATAAAAAGGTGTTTTATTTATTGTCATGCTAACTGATCTTTTTTCGGTCTCTCTATTTTTTCTTTGGTCTATTTATTTTTTATTTACATACTCCCCTTCGTTTTAATTTTATTTACATATGCAGGGAAACCAAGTTTCGACAATGAAAAGGGTAAGCCAAAAGAAAAAAAATGGAAAACGTGGGAAGAACCGTCAAACAACGATATATCCAGATGAACCGGTCCAAGAATCCTTGTTTCATTAGGGATTTCATTAGGACTTATAAAATTAAATAAAAAAAACAAGTTTTTTTAACTGCAAGTAAGGAGCAACACTAAAACTTAAAACGAACAGAAATTGCTCCGTTTATGAAAAAGGTTGTCCCCTCCTCAACGCCTCGCTCTTTATGCTGAAGTTTGACTCTTTGTCACAGCTATACTTTTTAAAACAATAAAAACTTTAGCATAAAGAGCAGGTGTTTAGGAGGGGACAACCCCTTACATATACCGAACAATTTTTGTTCTTTTTAAGTTCTAATGTCGCTCCTTACTTGCAGTTAAAAAATTTTTTTTTTAATTTCAGAACATTTTGGAAGTAATGCATGTTTTGATTTTGGCTCACCGCACATGAATAATCAAAACGAAAGTTGTGCATTAATTTTTTTTTCCGAAATATCTTTCTCATAGTTTTGATTGGAGCATTTTGATAAAACAAAGGGGCGGGGGAGGAGGCCTAGTTACCCTCCAATTTTTTGTTACTTAAAAATGCGACTAGAAATTTTTAATTTTTTAGAAACTTTTTTGTTCGTAATAAATATTCGTAACTTACGAATTAACTTACGTAATGAACTTCTATATTTGTGTATTTTCATTACGTCTATGAGGGGGTTCGCCCCCTCGTCAATACCTCGCTCTTTACACTCTAGCCTGAATTTTGTCCAAAATCTTTAGAATGACCCCTGAATCACAAAGGCCGTAGAATAAATAGTTGAAATTGCTAAACATACTTTAGTGAAAAGAGCAAAGTATTGTGGAGGAGACGAATTCCCTTATGTACGTATTTTTTCTGTTCATTTTAGGTTTAAATGGTGCTCATTACTTCTAGTTGAGAAAAAATATTTATTTTCTCATTTTTTTTTTAATAATTCTAGAAAATCCTGCGCCCCCTTCATGGAAATTATCTTCCCTCGTGAGGAATTCCTCCATAGAAGGATCCTCTCACGAAACCCCCTCCCCCCGGCCCACCCCCCCCCCCCCCCACCCAAACGCAAAATATTCCCCTGAAAACTTCTGTACACTTCATAATAACCATCACTATATGTAAACAATGGTCAAAGTTTATTACTTGCAGTCCCTCCCCCAGTGACTGTGAGGGATTAAGTCGTCCCCAAAGACATAGTTATTAGGTTTTTGACTAAGTTGATTAGAATGGCTAAATTGGCAAAATATTGATCCGGTGACTTTGGGGGGGGAATGTGCGTGGGAGGGGACATAGGTGCCCTCCAATTTTTTCACTTAAAAAAGCCATTAGAACTTTTAATTTCCGTTAGAATGAGCCCTTTCACGAGAATCTAGGACTGCTGGCTTGATACGATCACCCCTGGAAAAAAAAAACAAACAAACAAATAAACACGCAACCGTGATCGGTCTTATGGCAAAAAATATACTAAGTTCCATATTTTTGTAGATAGGAGCTTGAAACGTCTACAGTAGGGTTCTCTGGTAGGCTGAATTTGATGGTGTGATTTTCGTTACAATTCTATGACTTTAAGGGGGTATTTCTACCCATTTTTTTAAATAAGGCAAATTTTCTCAGGCTCGTAACTTTTGATGGGTAAGATTAAACCTGATGAAACTTGATATATTAAAATCAGGATTAAAATGTGATTCCTTTGGTGTAACTACTGGTATCAACATTCCATTTTTTTTTAGTTTCGGTTACTATTGAGCCGGGCCGCTCCTTACTACAGTTCGTTACCACGAACTGTTTGATACAGAACCACTGTAGAACGTTGACCTCCCCTTTCCTACTTGAAAAAAGCTTCGATTGAGACCTTTTATAAGCTGATTAAGAAATTTATATTCTTAATCAACACATTAAATGACAGCACCACATGCGAATCGTGCAAAAGTGGAAAATTGTATTTGTTGTTAATCACGAATGACTGCTGAATCACAAAGACTTTTAATTAGAATAAATAGCGCTCTTAAAATCACTAAAAAAAAAATTTGCGTAAAGAGCGAAGTATTGACGAGGGGGCAACTCCTTCTTATGCGTAATACTTTCTGTTCATTTTAAATTTTAATGTTGCTCCTTACGTTCATTAAAAAAAAAATTATTGAATTTCTGATCGTTGGGAAATCCAGCTCCCTCTCCATGGAATGTTCTCTTCTCCATTAAAAATTCCTCTATGGAAAGATCTTCCCACTTAACCTCCCTGACATACCCTTCATAACACAGGAAACCGATGAAAACGTCTGTTTACTTCCCAATAACCAATACTATATGTAAACAATGGGTAAAGTTTAGAACTTGCAGCCCTTCTCCTGGGGAATGTTGAGTGTTAAGTCATCTTCAAAGATATAGTGATTAGATTTTTCGACTTTGCTGAAAAAATGGCTATCCCAAAACTTTGATCGGGTAACTTTGGGAAAACATGGGCGTGGGAGGAAGGCTAGCTGCCCATCATTATTTTTGGTCACTTAAAAAGGACACTAGAACTTTTGAAATTCCAACCAAGTGAGCCTTTTCCCGATTATCAATGAACACTGATTTGATATTATCATCCCTGGAGAAAAAAAAAAAAAAAAAAAAAAAAAAAAAAAAACGGATAAACGCGCATCTGCGATCTTTGTCTGGCAAAAAATGCAAATTTCCACATTTTTGTACAATGGAGCATGAAAGCTCTACAGTAAGGTTTTCTGATATGCTGAATCTGATGAAATGATTTAATTGATTTTTTGAGGGTGTTTGATTTGATGAATAAATTTGATGAATTTTATATATTTTGAATAAACATCAAAATTTGATTCTTTTGACATCAAGATATTTTGATTTTTTTTGATATAAGTTCGATCTGTTATTACGAAGACTCTGCTTCTTAGAGTTTCAGTTACTATTGAGCTGCATCGCTCATTAGTTACAGTTCATTACCACGAACTGTTTGGTATTTAAAGAGGCATAGTAAAAGACAAAAAAAAAACATGAAAGAAGACAAACATGTGATCTTGCAAAATGGTGGCATAAAGAAAATCGAAAAGTAAAATAACAACCACAAAGTAAACCTGAAAAAAAAGAGTTTCGGATGGTTTATGCGCCAACTCATCAAACGACAAAAACCAACCAATCGGATCATTTCGGCATTATTTGTGGTATTATTCAAATCATTTTCTGGTGTGGGATTTAAGGTTTTAGAAGAATGCATCTTTGATCTTTGAGCAATAACAGTATTTATGAGGAAATTGGGTACCCGTTGCCAAAAAGTATGTCTGTAATAAAATTTAATTCTTTTTTAATATAGAGCTCTGAACAGATATTGGGTATTCTATCCACAAGAGATATTACCACACCTCTTTTAACCCGTGGAGGATGGTTAGATTTGAAGTGAAGGTATCTATTATTGTGCGTAGGTTTTCTGTAAACTGTAAAATCAAGTTTATTCACACTCGCACGTCCCGAAAGCACGTTTTACTTACCTCATATTGCGAAAATTACTTCAAAACTGAAAAAAGTTTGTCTGAAAAACAACTTACGTGTTGTATTCACAAGTAATTTAAGTATAATGAATCATCTCAATTCTGGTAAGGATAAAACCCCAGTTACTCGCTTAAGAGGGGTGTATCAAATACCATGTAGTTGTGGAAATTATTAAATTGGTCGGACCCACCAAAATTTAGGAGCAAGATTACAGCAACATAAAGAAAGTATTGAAAAAGCATTAAAATCTAGAAATAACTCCATATCTTTCGATTCAGCTTTAAGCAACCGTATTTTTGAAAACCATTATGTTCTATTTGACGAAACAATTCTAATTAGCAATGACCTGGGAATCAAAAAAATTGTCCGTGAGGCAATCGAAATCAAACGAAACTTAAATAATAATACATCCCTAAATAGAGACTTGAGTGAATACACACTCAACCCTATGTACACAAAACTAATTATAGAAAATAATCTAATTCAAAATAAAACAAAAATAGGAACGAATAAAAACAAGCCCAATCCCAAAAGAACTACAAGATTAGCTGCAGAACAGGCAAATATCGCAATAAGAAATTATTTCAATTTTTAATAAAAACAGTTAGTTCAATGAATGAACCTTTTTAGCTTGTAAAATGTTAGCTTGTATCACACAGTCTGGGCTGAACTTTTCGTCAAGAAGTAATGATGGCAAGCTTATTTTTAAAAAAAGAATGGATTTTTAACCGAAAACTTTTATTGTAAGTGTTTTATTGTTTATTATTTTCTTTGCTGAAGACGGCCCTTAGATATAGGGCCAAAATATTCAAATAGGTTTTGTTGGTTCACTGTCTTGGGAAAAAAGTCCTCATTATTCTCTCTTTTGTAGTTGTATTATGGAAAGGCAGTGTGGTCTTCGTCATTATTTACCTATTTGTAAAGTGAAATACCCCAATTTTCACATTTTCCAAGAATTCTGGCTTCCCCCTCCACCTCCCCCCAATGTCACAGGATCTGGTCGGAACTTAAAATAGGAACTTTAAAGCACAAGATCCTTCTAAATATCAAATTTCATTAAGATCTGATCACCCATTCGTGAGTTACAAATACCTCACTTTCCCGAATTACCCCCCCCCCCCAACTCCACCAAAGAGAGCAGATTCGGTCCAGTTATGTCACTCACGTATCTTAGACAGGTTTTTATTCTTCCCGTCCAGTTCCATCCTGATCTCTCCTCTTTAAGTACTTTCTAAGATTTCCGACCCCCTCCCCAAAAGCACCCCCCCCAATGACGCTGGATCTGGTTGAGATTTAAAGTAAGAGGTCTGAGTTACGAGGTCCTTCTAAATGGGAAGTAGCATGAAGGTCCGATCACTCCTTCGTAAGTTAAAAATACGTCATTTTTTTAATTTTTGAGAATTAACCCCCCCCCCAATAGAGCGGATATATTCCAGTTATGTAAATCACGTATCTAAGACTTCTGCTTATTTTTCCCACCAAGTTTCATCCCAATCCCTCCAATCTGAGCGTTTTCCATGATTTTAGGTTTCCCCACCCCAAACTCCCCCAATGTCACCAGATCCGGTTGGGATTTAAAATAAGAGCTTTGAGACACGATATACTTCTAAATTTCAAATTTCATTGAGATCCGACCACCCGTTCGTAAGTTAAAAATACCTCATTTTTTCTAATTTTTCAGAATTGACCCCCCCCCCCCAACCACCTCAAAGAGAGTGGATCCGTTCTGGTTATTTCCATCATGTATCTAGGACCTGTTCTTATTTTTCCCACCAAGTTTCATCCCGATCCCTCCACTCTAAGTGTTTTCCAAGATTTTAGGTTTCCCCCTTCCAACTCCCCCCCCCCCAATGTCACCAGATCCAGTCGGGATTAAAAATAACAGCTCTGAGACACGATATTCTTCCAAACATCACATTTCATTGAAGATTTGATCAACCGTTCGTAAGTTAAAAATACTTCAATTTTTCTATTTTCTCCGAATTAACGGGTCCCCCACTCTCCCCAGATGGTCAAATCGAGAAAACGACTATTTTTAGTTTAATCTGGTCCCGGTCCCTGATACGCCTGCCAAATTTCATCGTCCTAGCTTACCTAGAAGTGCCTAAAGTAGCAAAACCGGGACCGACAGACAGACAGACCGACAGACAGACAGAACGACAGAATTTGCGATTGCTATATGTCACTTGGTTAATACCAAGTGCCATAAAAACTGGAGTGCGAAAAAAAGCTAAAAAAGAAAAATACTGACACCCCAAGTGCTGCTGGGGTGCCCAGCACCGCAGCAACACGTGGCAGGTGTCAGTCCACTTGCCGACTGACTAGCTATATATATATATATATATATATATATATATATATATATATATACATATATATATATATATATATATATATATATATATATACTATATTTCGTTACCACATTTTGGTTAATGCTGCTTTTATAAGACCAATTTGAGTAATATTACAAACTTATTTTCATGATCATGTAAACTAGGAAGTGATGAATACAATGGTCTATATCTTGTTTTATCTTGAATGAGAATAAAGATATGGAAGACCCCTAATAAGTCCCTTCTTTTCAAAAATGTTTTAAGTGATTTTGAAAATTACGAAAAAAATCGAATCGTCAAGAGCATAGTCTCTACCACCGAACAGTATCTCCATCTTCAGCTTGCAGTTGAGTATAAAGCAAAAATAAGCGTCTAGAAATATTACATAGGAAATTGATGCAGGAAAGATATACCTTCTGATAAGACAATCCCTGCTGATCGCAGTTTTTCCCCGCTTTTTTTTCAAAAATATGCAAACTTCTTATACCAGTTTAATAATTCCACCATTATGTATCTAATCAACTCTAACATACTTTAAGTTATTATTTAAATTATTATTATTATATAATAATTATTATTAAATGTTCGATGTCCGTTAACTATATAAAGCAACTAACCTCAAAACTTTCGGTGTCAAGACATGTTGTATAATTCGACCAAGAAAGATTGGATTCAGGATGACGAAACCACGTTCCATCCGGCAAACACTCTCTTCTAGCACTTTCTAAAAGGAAAGGTCTTATATTAATTACATAAAAAAAAACTAGTTTTTTTAACTGAAAGTAAGGAGCGACATTAAAACTTGAAACGAACAGAAATTACTCCGTATATGAAATAGATTGTTCCGTCCGCAATCCCTCGCTCTTTACGCTAAAACTTTTAATTGTTTTAAAAAGCAGAATTGTGGCAAAGGGTCAAACTTTAGCGTAAAGAGCGAGGGATTGCGGAGGGAACAATCTATTTCATATACGGAGTAATTTCTGTTCGTTTTAAGTTTTAATGTCGCTCCTTACTTTCAGTTAAAAAAACTAGTTTTTTTTTATGTAATTTCTGAACGTTTTTGAATTAATGCATGTTTGATTTTGACTCTCCACACGTAAACTATTCAAATGAAATTTGCATATTAATTCCTTTTTTGGCTAAATGGCTTTCTCTTAGTTTTGATCATACGATTTTGAGAAATATGGGATGGGGAAGGAGGCCTAGTTGCCATGCAATTTTTCCGTTACATAAAAACGCAACTATTAATTTTAATTTTAACGAATTTTTTTATTAGCAAAAAATATACGTAACTTTAGAATTAACTTACGTAACAAACTTTTATATTCTTTAATTATTATTATGTATATGAGGGGGTTTGTACCCTCGTTAATACCTCGTTCTTTACACTAAATCGTAAGTTTTGTCCCAATTCTTTAAGAATGACCCTGAATCAGAAAGGCCGTAGAATAAATAGTTGAAATTACTAAAAATACTTTAGCATAAAGAGCGAGGTATTTATCTCCTCCTAAATACCTCGCTCTTTATGCTAAAGTATTTTTAGAACCCCTCATATGCGTAATAATCTCTGTTCGTTTTAAGTTTCAATGCTGCTTCTTCCTTTCATTTGAAAAAACATTTTCATGTTTATTTTTCATTGTTTTCTTATAGTAATGCTAGAGAATCCTGCGCCCTTATCATTGAATTTTTCTTCCCCCATGACAGATTTCTCCAAGGAAAGATCCTCCAACATAGCCCCCTCTCCTCAGCCCCACCCCCAAACAAAATAAAATCCCCCTGAAAACGTCTGTACACTTCCCAATAACCATTACTATATGTAAACACTGGTCAAAGTTTGTAACTTGCAGCCCCTCCCCCAGGGATTGTTGGAGAGTAAGTCATCCCCAAAGACATAGTTATCATGGTTTTCAACTATGCCGAACAAAATGGCTATCTCAAAATTTTGATCCGTTGATTTTGGGAAAAAATGAGCGTGGGAGGGGGCCTAGATGCCCTCCAATTTTTTGGTCACTTAAAAAGGGCGCTAGAACTTTTCATTTCCGTTAGAATGAGCCCTCTTGCGACATTCTAGGACCACTTGGTCGATACGATGACCCCCGGGGAAAAGAAAAAAAAACAAACAAACAAATAAACACGCACCCGTGATTTGTCTTCTGGCAAAAAATACAAAATTCCACATTTTTGCAGATAGGAGCTTGAAACTTCTACAGTAGGGTTCTCTGATACGCTGAATCTGATGGTGTCATTTTCGTTAAGATCCTACGACTTTTAGGGGGTGTTTCCCCCAATTTTCCTAAATAGGGCAAATTTTCTCAGGCTCGTAACTTTTGATGGGTATAACTAAACTTGATGAAACTTATATATTTAAAATCAGCATTAAAATGCGATTCTTTTGATGTAGCTATTGATATCAAAATTCAATTTTTTAGAGTTTTGGTTACTATTGAGCCGGGTCGCTCCTTATTTACAGTTCGTTACCACGAACTGTTTGATAATTTAGAAATTAGATTAGCAATTCAAAATAGCTTGTTTATTATCAGTGTATAGTTCATTTGATGAATAACCCCCCTCCAGAGTATGTAAAACAACCCCTTTTATATTAAGCCGTTATGAAAATAAACAACACATTGAAGGCTTACGGCTCTTCACTATGGTCAACGCTAAGGCGTTGGTTCTGATATGCGTTGTGACTCTACCTACTGTTTATGCTAATCTTAAATTTCTAATATGTATAAAACATAAATTTCATCATCTAAAGCTAATAGCATATGAAAATTGTTTAATTTTCTAAACAGGGAATGAATGCTCCCTTAAAGTCGTGCGATTTTGATAGAAATTAATGCAATGAAACTTGACATGAATGTGAACCCTAAAGCTGCTACCAATAAAAGATGTTTTTTTTTCTTTTCCAGAGAGGCATGGTAATGCATTTGACAAATCTATATTCCGTAGTCCTAGGCTATTAAAAGGGAGGTCATCTGAATCAAACAGTTCCGTAGTAACGAACTGTAGTAAGGAGCGACCCGGCTAAATACTAACCAAACCTCTAAAAAAAAAAATTCAATACCAAATTTCTAAATAAAAAAAATTGGATTTTTACGTTAATTTTAAATGTATAAGTTTCATTAATTTTAGTTTCATCAATTAAAAGTTACAAACCTGAGAAAATTTGCCTTATTTTAAAAAAAAGGGGATACAAACCCTAAAACTCAAAGAATCTTAATGAAAACCACACCATCAGATTCAGCGTATCAGAGAATTCTACTGTAGAGGTTTCAAGCTCCTATCCGTAAAAATATGGAATTTTTTATTTTTGCCAAAAGAAAGATCACGGATGCGTATTAATTCGTTTTTTGTTTTTTTTTTCCCGGGGTGACTGTATCGACCCGGTGTCCTAAAATATCGCAAGGGGGCTCATTTTAACGGAAATTAAAAGTGCTAGTGCCTTTTTTAAGTGACCAAACAATTGGAGGTAATTAGGTCCCCTCCCATGCTCATTTTTTGCCAAAGTCACCGGATCAAAATTTCGAGATGGTAATTTTGTTCAGCATAGTCGAAAAATCTGATAACTATGTCTTTCCGGACAACTTAATTCCCTGGAGTCCCCAGGGAAAGGGCTGTAAGTTATGATGTTTGCCCACGGTTTGCATATAGTATTGGTTATCGGGAGAAATACTGACGTTTTCGGAGGGGATTTTTGTGGTGGAAGAGGGGAGAGGGGGTTATGCCAGGGAATTTTTCCATGGAGGAATTTATCATGAGGGAAGAGTATTTCCATGAAGAGGGTGCTCCATTTTCCAGCGTTATATAAAAAACCAATGAGAAATTAAATAAAAAAACAAATCTTTCAACTGAAAGTTAAGACCAACATTAAAACTTAAAACGAATAGAAATTATTACGTATGTTAGAGGGTTCATCCCCTTCTGAATACCACGCTCTTTACGCTAAAGTATATTTAGTAATTTCATAAGAATTATTTATTCTAAAACGGCATTTGTGATTCAGGGATCCTTCTTAAAGAATTGGAAAAAAATTTCAACTTAAGTGTAAGGAGTGAGTTATTGACGAGGGGGCAAACCACCTCATATACTTAATAAAAATATACGGATTTATAAGTTCTTTACATAAGATAATTTGTAAGTTACATATATTTACTACTAATACAGAACGTTCGTAAATAAAATTAAAAGTTCTAATGGCCTTTACAAGTAACCCAAAAAATTGCTGGACAATTAGGCCCCTTCCCTTGCCCTTTTTTCTCAAAATCATCCGATTAAAACTTTGAGAAAGCCATTTTGCCAAAAAAGAAGTAAAATAAATATGCTAATTTCACTTTAATTATTCATTTTCAGTGAGCCAAAGTCAAAACCTGCATTAATTCAAAACGTTCAGAGTTAAATAAAAAAAAAAGTTTTTTCAACTAAAAGTAAGGAGCCAAATTAAAATTTAAAGTGAACAAAAATTATAAAGCATATGATGGAATTCGTCCCCTCCTTAATACCTCGCTCTTTACGCTAAAGTATTTTTAGTAATTTCAAAAAGCTATTTATTCTAATTAAACGGCCTTTGTCATTCAGAGGTCATTCTTAAAGAATTGGAACAAAATTTGATCTTTAGCGTAAAGAGAGAGGTATTGACGAGGGGGCAAACCCCCTTATATACGTAATAAAAATATACGAATATAGAAGTTCGTTTCGTAAGTTAATTTTTAAGTTATGTATATTTACTACTAATAAAAACGGTTGTAAATAAAATTAAGAGTTCTAGTGGCCTTTTTAAGTAACAAAAATATATTAGGGCAACTAGGCCCGTTCCCAGCCACTTTTTTCAAAATCTACCGATCAAAACTTTCAGAAAGCCCTTTAGCCCAAAAATGGTAAAATTAAAATGTAAATTTCGTTTTAATTATTCATATACTGCGAGTATATGAAAGGGGTTGTCCTCTCCTGAAAGCCCTGCTCTTTAAGCTAAGGTTTGACTCTTTCTCACAACTCCACTTTTTAAAACAATTAAGAACTTTAGCGCAAAGAACGGTGCGTTGATGAGGGGACAGCCCCTTATATATACGTAATTAAATAAAAAAAAAACAAGTTTTTTTAACTGCAATTAAGGAGCGACATTAAAACATAAAACGAACAGAAATTACTCCGTGCACGAAAGGGGCTGTTCCCTCCTCAAAGCCCCGCTCTTTACACTAAAAGTTTGACTCTTTCTCTCAATTCTACTTTATAAAACAGTAAATAACTTTACCGTAAAGAGCGGGGTGTTTAGGGAGGAACAGCCTTTTTCATACACGGAGTAATTTCTGTTCGTTTTAAGTTTTAATGTCGCTCCTTTCTTGCAGTTACATTTTTTTTTTTAATTTAATTTCTGAATGTTTTTGAATTAATGCATGTTTGATTCTGGCTCTCCGCAAATGAATAATCAAAATGAAATTTGTGTATTAATTTTTTTTTGCTAAATGGCTTTTTCTTAGTTTTGATCAGACGACTTTGAGAAAAGGGTGGGGAGGAGGCCTAGTAGCCCTCCAATTTTTCGGTTACTTAAAAAGACAACTAGAATTTTTAATTTTTAACGAACGTTTTTATTAGTAAAAAATATACGTAACTTACAAATTTACTTATGATAGATAGATAAGTGTATTTCAAAAGCCTAAGGGCCATATACACACAACAATATAAATAAATAACACACAAGCAAGAACATTAAACAACAGTACAAATTACAAGCACGCACAGAAACAGAATACAGCGCGAAAATATCTAAACTAACGACAAAATAAGTTAATCATAAAAACGTTTCTTCTTACTAAGGATTAACGGACTTTTCCCCTTTATTAATAGTATTTTCACTCTTAACAACCTATTCTAAAAATATTGCCAAGGACCCCCACGCTTAATTGGTCGTCCCATAAATCTTCCGCTTTCCCGATTGAAAGAGAGAGAAAAAAAAGAAGAGAAAAAGAAATTCTTGTGTTTTATATCATATAACGGGAAAGAGAGAACACTTCCAATCTTGATGGGAAAAAGTTGACTCTCAACTAGGATTCAACGGAGGAAATTTAGTGCAATTCTATTCCGGGAACGTGGAGAGAAGAAAGGATTTGCTTAGGAAATTCTCCAGATCTAGGCCTCAAATTATTAAGACTCGCTGTCTTTGTGACTTATAATAATAATTCATATTGTGTCTTATAATAATAATTAATAATAAATTATTCCAGAAAAAAAAAGCCCGTGGGCCATAGGAAAATTACATAATACACAAACAACAAATTCACTACATTAAATTAAAACTATTCAAAGAAAACGCTCCCGATGCACCGCTGCAATCCTGACAAACCTTGCTATCCTTTTGATACTCAGGAAATTTGTATCATTCATTCTATCTACCATCCATATTTTTATTTTGTATAAAGGGGGGTTTGCCCCCTTTTTAATACCCCACTCTTTACACGGAAGCTCTAATTTTGCCCCATTTCCTTAAAAATGATCCCTGAATCACAAAGGCTGTAGAATAAATGGTTGAAATTGCTAAGAATACTTTAACGTAAAGAGCGAGGTATTTAGGAGGAGATGAACCCCCCATATGCGAAATAATCTCTGTTCTTCATAAGTTTTAATGCTAGTCCTTCCTCTTTATTTGAAAAAAAAAACTTTTCCATTGTTTTTTAAAAATAATTCTGGAAAATCCTGCGCCCCTTTCATGGAATTTCTCTTCTCCCATGACAAACTCCTCCAAGAAAAGATCCTTCCACGTAGCCCCCTCCCCTCTACCCCCCCCCCCAACCAAAAAATTCCTCTGAAAGGTCTGTACACTTCCCAATAACCATTAATGTATGTAAACACGTCTCAAAGTTTATAACTTGCAGCCCCTCCCCTGGGGACTGTTGGGGAATGAGTCACCCCAAAGACATAGTTATTATGTTTTTCGAATATTCTGAACAAAAAAGCCATCTCAAAATTTTTATCGGTAGACTTTGGGAAAAAATCAGCGTGGGAGGGGGCCTAGGTGCCCTCCAATTTTTCGGTAACTAAAAAGGGCACTAGAACCTTTAATTTCCATTAGAATGAGCCCTATTGCAAAATTCTAGGACCACTTGGTTGATACGATCACCCATGGGAAAAAAAAACAAACAAACAAACAAATAAACACGCAGCCGTGATCGGTCTTCTGGCAAAAAAAATACTCAGTTCCACATTTTTGTAGATACGAGCTTGAAACTGCTAAAGTAGGGTTCTCTGATATGCTGAATTAGATGTTGTGATTTTCGTTGATCATATGACTTTTAAGGGGGTGTTCCCCCTATTTTTCAAAACAAGGGAAATTTTCTCAGGCTCGTAGCTTTTCATGAGTAAGACTAAATTTGATGAAACTTATATATTTAAAATTAGCATAAAAATCCGATTCTTTTGATGTATCTATTAGTATCAAAATTTCGTTTTTTAGAGTTTCGTTTACTATGGAGCCGGGTCGCTCCTTAATACACTTCGTTACCACGAACTGTTTGATAATTTCTGTTCGTTTTAAGTTTCAATGTCCCTCCTTATTTTCAGTTTAAAAAAACTTGCTTTTTTCTTAATTTATTCACCATTAAAAACGAAGTGCCCATTTTAAGTAGCAAGAAGATAGCAAGACCACTGGAAATTAATTTGGAGTAGTAAGGCCACCTGAAATTAACAGATTCTAGAATTTTGGCCCCTAAAACACCAATGTTTGCCTTAAAAGGCAATGGATATTGCCGAAAATAAATTTTAATAGCTAATGGTGGATTAATTATACAGTATCAAACAGTTCGTGGTAACGAACTGTAGTAAGGAGCGATCCGGCTCAATAGTAACCAAAACTCTAAAAAAATGAATTTTGATATCAATAGCTACATCAAAAGAATCGCATTTTAATGCTGATTTTAAATATATAAGTTTCATCAAGTTTAGTCTTAGCCATCAAAAGTTACGAGCCTGAGAAAATTTGCCTTATTTAGGAAAATACGGGTAAACACCCCCTAAAAGTCATAGGATCTTAGGGAAAATGACACCAGCAGATTCAGCAGATCAGAGAACCCTACTGTAGAAGTTTCAAGCTCTTATCTACAAAAATGCGGGATTTTGCATTTTTTGCCAGAAGACAAATCACGGGTGCCTGTTTATTTGTTTTTTTTTTTTGTTTTTTTTTCCCAGGGGTAATCGTATCGACCAAGTGGTCCTAGAATGTTGCAAGAGGGCTCATTCTAACGGAAATGAAAAGTTCTAGTGCCCTTTTTAAGTGGCCAAAAAAATTGGAGGGCATCTAGGCCCCCTCCCACGCTCATTTTTTTCCCAAAGTCAACGGATCGAAATTTTGAGATAGCCATTTTGTTCAGCATGGTCGAAAATCATAATAACTATGTATTTGGGGATGACTTACTCCCCCAAAGTCCCTGGGGGAGGGGCTGCAAGTTACAAACTTCAACCAGTGTTTACCTATAATAATGGTTATTGGGAAGTGTACAGACGTTTTCAGGGGGATTTTTTTGGTTTTGGGGGTAGGGTTGAGGGAGGGGGCTATGTGGGAGGATCTTTCCTTGGAGAAATATGCCATGGGGGAAAAAATTCAATGAAAAGGGCGCAACAGATTAAAATTTTAAGATAGCCATTTTGTTCCGCATAGTCGAAAACCATAATAACTATGTCTTTGGGAATGACTTCCTCCCCCACAATCCCTGGGGGAGGGGCTGCAAGTTACAAACTTTGACCAGTGTTTACATATAGTAATGGTTATTGGGAAGTGTACAGACGTTTTCATGGGATTTTTTGGTTTGGGGGGTGGGGTTGATGGGAGAGGGCTTTGTGGGAGGATCTTTCCTTTGAGGAATATGTCATGGGGGAAGAAAAATTCAATGAAAAGGGCGCAGGATTTTCTAGCATTACTATAAAAAAAAAAAAAATGAAAAAATAAACATGAAAACGTTTTTTCAAATGAAAGTAAGGAATAGCATTGAAATTTAAAACGAACAGAGATTATTCCGCATATGAGGGGTTCTAAAAATACTTTAGCATAAAGAGCGAGGTATTTAGGAGGAGATAAATACCTCCCTCTTTATGCTAAAATATTTTTAGTAATTTCAACTATTTATTCTACGGCCTTTTTGATTCAGGGGTCATTCTTAAAGAATTGGGACAAAACTTACGATTTAGTGTAAAGAGCGAGGTATTAACGAGGATAAAAAACCCCTCGTACACATAATAAAAATATAAGAATATAAAAGTTTGTTACGTAAGTTAATTCTTAAGTTACGTTTGTTTTTTACTAATAAAAACGTTCGTTGAAAATTAAAAGTTCTAGTAGCCTTTTTAAGTAACCAAAAAATTGGAGGGCAGTTAGGCCTCCTTCCCCACCCCTTATTTCTCAAAATCGTCTGATCAAAACTAAGAGAAAGCCATTTAGCCAAAAAAAATTAACATACTAATTTCATTTCAATAATTTATGTGCGGAGAGCCAAAATCAAACATGCATTAATTCAAAAACGTTCAGAAATTAAATAAAAAAAACTAGTTTTTTTAACTGAAAGTAAGGAGCGATATTAAAACTTAAAACGAACAGAAATTACTCCGCTCTTTACGCTAAAGTTTGACTCTTTGCCAGAATTCTACTTTTTAAAACAATTAAAACTTTAGCGTAAAGAGCGAGGGACTGTGGAGGGGACAACCCATTTCATATACGGAGTAATTTCTGTTCGTTTTAAGTTTTAATGTCGCTCCTTACTTTCAGTTAAAAAAACTTGTTTTTTTTTTATTCAATTCCAGTCACAAAGCTCATGCTGGCACGCAGTACACCATTTGTTGCTTGACATATTTTCAGAAAAAAATTATTATAGACCTCTTATCCAATAAAACTAATGAACATAGGCTATCGCACAGTTCAACGTTATGTTTTAGGGTTTCAGCCAATGGATTCCCTTAAGGGAATGGGGAAGACTTAGCCCAAAAAGGGCTCTGGGCTTATTTTTCATGCTTTATGTCACATGTGCTCCAAATGAATTGAATAAATGTTAGATTATGTGTTTTAAATTTGCTTACAAACTTGTAGTAACTGTAGTTTGTATATACTACAATTCATAATGATTGTAATTTGTGATAGCTGAGTCTAAAAATCGACGGTTATTAGCTCAGAACGAACATTGTGGCAAATAGATCATCTATTTTTATGATTAATAGTCATAGAGATTAATAGATAGAGCTTTTGATTAATATTAATAGATAAGAAAAGAATGCATTCTGGAATAGAAATCCATTAGAGAAGACAATATTAGGTATTGTGTCTATTGACAACAAATAATTAAACTATTAATGAGGTTGGTTTTGAGGAAAATCGTATATCAAATAAAAGGAGAAATTATGAGAGATTTTTTTTTTTGCTTGTATGTTTATGGACAGAATTAGAATGACTTTTACTATTTACATACAAGCATATCAAACATGCTCAAATGACCATACAATTTTTATAATTTACATTGTAAATTCATTTACGAAATTACTTTCAAATTGGCTTTGATTCTAATTCACAAAAATAAACAGATCTCATCTGGAAAAATAAAATAAAATAACTATTTTTAAAATTCTAACTATTTTCAAAAAATTTCCAAAAACTTCTTTCATGCTTTCAAAACTGTTTTCCAAATAGTATTTTTTTTTTTCTTGGTTTTATTTCAATTGAACTATAGGATCAAGAGTGAGAGGGAAATTTAACAGGCTTTCGGTGTCAAGGAGGATGCCTAAGGAGTGTTGCAGGAAATGCGTCCTAGGGGTCATAGTTGCAGAGTAGAACATCTGACTATATATCAAGGGCAATAAATGTGCATTCTGCCATATCCTATATGCAGCTACGTCATGATAATGGTCAACATTTAATTCGAGAACTTCTGAAATATGTTCTGTGTGTACGGATTAAGCATCAAACTCTATACCCTATTGTCTTTGTTTTTGCCCGTACTAAGACTGTGCAATATTTACTACAGATAATAAACATCCGTGAAATGGTTAAATGTGTAAGATTTTATTTCTTAGTTTACGGTTCGTTCTCGCAATTCATTTTTGGATGTTAAAGAGCACAAGTCTTCTTGCTTACTTTCCATGGCATTAAAAGTCTAACATATAAGATATCAAAATCATAAACTTAAGAAAGGAATGAAAAATCAGAACTTCTGTGTTTCGAAATCAGGATTTACGGTATTATATCTAAGAAACTTATGAGAGATACCAAAGTTTTGCTTAGGCTTTCAAATAAAATAAAAATAAATAAAAAAAAGGAGTTTTATCAAATTCTCCCAGTTATTTGATTTCTAAGAAGTTTATTTGCTTCGAATAGACAACAAAGAAAAAGAAAAACAAACTCTGATGGTTTCTCGTGTCCCCCCCCCCTGCGAAGGAGAAATTGTCATCGAGCACGTATAATCTACAACAAGAAGTCATTCCTCCTCCTCCCCCCCCCCAAAAAAAAGAGTTTACACACTAAGCTCGCTGAAATATAGTGCGGTAATTAAAAACTGGTTTGCTTCATCTTTCATAAAATTAAGCACACAAATGTTTAAGTACACAACAATTATCATGAAGGAGAGTCGGTGAGTCATTTTGCAAATTTGTGGGGGTAGATGCGTCAAAGAAAGCGTTTCAATGCCTAAACATCCTAACGGCCATCTACATCTGATTCTTCAGATATATATGGAAAAAAATTGTAGAAGGGGAGGGCTTGCAGAAATTGATATTTCTTCTCTTGAGAGAGGGGTGACAAGGGGGCAGTGGCCCCTCAATATTTGGGAGAAAAATTTATTAAGTAACTTCAAAGCTATTGCGCGTCTTAACTTTCACCTTCGTTCTTTACTTCGATCAGATACGTTTTTAAATTAATCTGTCCATGTTCTTAATATTAAAAATACGCAGAATACATGCGTTTCACTTTCTAGTGTCTTGTAAATTAATATTTATACAAATATGACACCTTCGAAACCTTAATATCGAGTAAATAGGTGAGCCTAGTTAACGACGAAATTGCGAAAATGTACAATACTTTCTGTTTCGCCACGTTTGCTCAAGTCAAATCGTTTTACTTCCAAAAAATCCATCAGTTCAGTATAAGATTTTCTTGTTTAAAACTTACAAAACTGAGTATTAATACACCCTCTACATTTGCAAGTAGGACAGAGATGGAATCACTAAAAAACAAGAAATCATTGGAAAGCAGACTTTTTTTTTCTTTGAAAAACATAAAAAGAAATCATCAATGGATTGTTTTGATTAGAGAAAAATTAGGTAACTCGTAAAATCAAAACTTCAAAGAAAAAAAGTCACAGAAGGAATCTTACTCTTTGAAAACTGATGTTGGATCCATTTATTAGGAGATGAAGATCTGTGTATCCACGTTGGAAAAAAAATTGGATGCGTCCTGACACATTTCAAGTTATTTATTAGTAAACTATATAATTTCATACATTAGAAAATACATGTCATCTTGCTTACTTTTCTTGGCAATACTTTACTAAAATACATGAGTCTTCAAATCAAGAATTTCAGAAAACAACCCAATAAATTGATACTTGGGATGGAATTTTCCAGAATAATATTTTTGGGTTTATATTTCTCATGGCTTTGGGGATTCAGATCTTTGATCCAATAGAACAGATCCCTAAAACAATAGCTGTGAAAGCAGTTGTGCTGTCCCAGCACAATGAAAAGAATCAACAACAGAAGATAGTTTGGGGCAACATATACAATGTTGAGCTAAAAAATATATGAAGTAGTTAGCCTAGAAAGTACGTTGTATTTTGATCCAGAGATGCTAGGTTAGTTTCACTGTGAAAGAGGGCTGGGGTTGATGAGCTAGAAATCTCGCCAGGACTGCAAAGACCCCATTTTTATCCAAACTTTTAGAAACATTTATCTTTTGGTACTTATTTCATTCATTTTTTATTTTTATAGTAACTGTGGCCAGCTTAGCCCCATCCTGAATGTATCCTTGTGTGAACTAGGTATAGCTATAAAAATAGTTTTTTTTTCTTCTTTTCTAGAAAGATAAGAAGAGAGACATCTTCCTCTTTTTAACGAGGGAATTTCCTGCCAATAGGAGGAAGAACTCCTTCCAAAAACTTTTTTGCCGCTGATAGGTATAATCTCTCCTAGAAGCCATGATGGAAATTCTCGGGGGCGTTAAGACTAAGTATTCATCCCTCTATCCGCCTCCCTTGATAACTTAAAAAATAAATTTATGGAATTTTCGATTTAATCTACTGAACTGAAAATTCAATAGAATTATGAGAGGTGAAGATCTACACTTCTTTAAATAATTCATGTCTTTCCACGCCTTTTCGAAAACTGTTATAAAACTGTTATATAAAAATTTACAAAAACCTTAAAGGCAAAGCCGGAATTTGAAGTTAATAGTTAGCATTTATTTCTTAATTACCACGTCAAATAGACACACACAGTAAGTAAGCTTGACGGCACAAGACCCTTAAGGTTCAGACCGGTGGTGAGGATCTTCGTTCCGTGGCCCTTCAGCCAGGAGGGGGCTTTTTCTCGAAGCAAATTAACAAGAAGATTCCCACCAATAGAATTTCTCCTAAAAAGTATGAGCTGATAAAGAAAATTCACCATTTTAAACTCGCATGCTCCGGGTGAACTACATATTTTTGTTTTAACTATTGTTTTTTTCTTGTTTGATTTCACCTAGGATAAAAATTTCAAGATAAAGGTTCTGTGCAAATTCTGAAAAAGAGTTTTGGTCTATTATCAGGAGCTTTATCCTTAAAGGCTAATAGATGAAAGCTTCAAACCAATAACAAAAAAATTCGAATAATTCGAAATTCGAAAAATTCGAAAATTCAAACGCTCTAAAACATTCCACCTCCACCAAAAACATTTTGATATCCCCGCAGCCCAAGAAAACCATCCCTGAATGTTACAAGCAGGTAACTAAATAAAGTTTTTTGACCCGTTTCTCGTTTCATTTTTGGCTGTCCAGTTTCCTTACCCAGATATTTTTTTCTGGATTAGAATATTCTTGGCCCAGAGGCTTTTAGATATATCTTTCAAGCCATTTCAGAAAAAAATTGCTCTTTTTTGGGCACCTTTTCGGGGCAAAGCAATATATGATTATTTTATTATTTTGCCATGGGACCCCCTTCGCTTACGGAACTATAGATGTAAGGTTTACAGCCATAGGGGGAAATAGTTTTCAGATTTTATTTTTTTTTTGGGGGGGGGGGGGGAGCATAAAGAATCCCATTTTACTTGCGTTAAGGTTCTCTTGTGCTAAGAAATTCCTTCAAATGTTCAAGGTATTCAGAATTTGTTTTTTTTGTTCCCTTATTTACGTAATCCGTTTCGAGTAAACTGGCAGTCTTTTAGTTTTTTTTTACATCTGAGTTCTCTTAGCCCAGGAGCATAAAGACACAAGTTTCAAGCTAATCGGCTAAGGAAAATTCGTGTCCCTTTATTCGGGGGGCGGGGAGGGGCTCTCAACCCAAACCTGTAAATTTGTGCATGTTAGGATCTGTTTCGTTCAGGGATTTAACAGCGTAAGCTTCAAATCGATCATATCAAAACTACTTTTCAGTCCTATTGTCAGGCCCCTAGCAGCCTAATCCCTTTCAATGAAATTTGAGGCCCCCTTTTTCCAGTGAACGTCCAAGAAAGCTTCAAACATAACATAAATGCCCTTGTCTGGCACCCTGTGTGTCTGGGCCCTAAAATTTATTTTTTACGATATGAACCTTGCTTGAGGACTTCCCAGTTGTAATTTTCAATCTATGAAAGAAAAAAGTTTTTTTTTGTTTTTTTCTGGACCTTCATTTTTAGCAGTTAGCAGATCTCAATTAATATAAGTAAAAATATACACATCTACTCTTTCTCAGCTCTAAAGGGGGTGACTGCAGCATACTTCCTTTCTATCAAAAATCACTTTTTAGGACTCCACACAAGCTACTGTTTTACAATTTGCTTACAATTTTTTTTTTTTTTTAATGGTATTAATGTGTATTTTGCAAAAATCTTGCATATGCAACAGACTCTAGATGTATAATTTTTTGGTCTCTTAAACCTTTTAAAGCCCATTCATCCTTTCTGATTTGGCTTTGTACTTAATTACATATGTGGGTAATTTCTCTTTAATTACACGACCTCTGGCATTTAGCAAAGTTGTTGAATAATTGTGTTTAAATGGATAAGTTCATAAAGGTGTGGGTATATATAGTACGTCTGGAACGTTTAGTTTTAGACTTAGCTTGGTTGATTTATATCCAAGTCGCACCATATTCACACTTGTGAATACAACTTAATTATGCATGACTGCAGTGCCAAAAATATATCCAAAAATAAAGTCTGGCTACATGTAATTACAAAACGCTATTTCTGATACTCACCATCCACAGGGACGATTTCGGGCAGATCTACTTTGAATTAGAAAGTTCTAAGCTTGGAACTACAGCTTTCCAATCTGTATTTTTAATCTTTCAAAATGTAAAAATCACTCAGTACTAGTGAAAATTACTTGAGAGCAGATTGGTGTAGATATTCGCAAAAAAATTATTTCAACTTCCCACCTCTATAGCATATGCGTAGCTTTAAGATCAACTATGCATTTGGATTTCTCTTTGGTTTTTATTGACAAGTGAGACTATAATATGGTTCGAGTATATGCCTACCAGCACTCTAAAAACCCTCTATTCCAGACAAAGATGCCACATGTCGCATGATACATGATATTGAAATGTGATCCTATTTTATGCTTGCAAATTTATTTGTAATACTATGTAGAATAAGATATTCATTCTATTTAAGGAAATATTCTATTATGCTAAACAATAGCATAGTAATTTAAAAGAAATGAATACGAATCTTAAAAGCCAACAACTGAATATTTACTTTTATAGATAGCAAATTTTAGTCTAGGAAAGTTCTTGGAAACTGTGAGAAGCCAGTTTAAGAAAATCCAAGTGTAATTTGGACTTTGTATATATAAGTATATACAATTGCAGAAAACACTTTTGAAAATATTTTTTCCAAAAAAAAATAAAGAGCTATATTGAAACCTAAATAGATGAAAATGGCATATGGTTATTCAAACAGAAACCGACAAGAAATTAGTCTGAATGAAATGCTGGAGCAAAAAACAGACCAAAACTAGATCTATGTTGCCCATGCAACGTGATGTATTCCGGCAACCTTTGTTCACCTTCGCCGAGTAAAGTGTTGCGAAAGCAAAACTTTGGTTTTGTCCAAACTCGCTTCGATTAAACGTGGAAGTTGTTAATCTGTAAGGATCTTAAAATAAATACTAGGTGCACCAACTTGCAAAAGTTGCAAGCCCCTCATCGCTGAATTAGCCTAACATCATAAAATGAAAGACTATCAGCCGATTATTACTTACAAGTCCTCTACATGTGTTACCACTGGAATCAAATTGGTCTTACCATCAAACAGACCGGAAACATATAATAGGTACACCAACTCGCGAAAGTTGAGAGCCCCTCATTGCCGAAGATTATTATGAGCTAACAACCCACTGTTGCTTTAAAATTCCCCTATATGTCTCACAAGCGGTTTCGCCCTATTTTTGGTTTCAGTATGTACCTCATTACTGAAGTAATTTTTCTACCAAAAAATGGATGACATATACTTTGATCAGCTCATCAAGAGTTACTGACTGCCGTCAAAAAACAATCTATCTGTCTTAGTTCAATAGTGGAATTTTTTGCCATAGGCCAAGTTTCTAACGTCATCACTTAGAAAGGAGCAAAGTATAAACTCTAACTTCTGTAGCAATGAGCGAACTTTTAAGTTTAAGAGGCACATCTGATACCATTTCTGTATCGAACTATTTTTGGTTTCAGTGTGTGCCTTACTACTGAAGTTGTCAACCCCTTCAACTTTCCAACTGGTATATCTCATGAAGAAATTTTTTAACCAAAAAATGGAAGACATATACTTTGATCAGCTTATCAGCAGCTATCGACAGCTGTCGAAAAAGAAATCTCTCTGTCTTAGTTCAAAAGTTGACTTTTTTGCCGCAGGCCAAATTTCTAACTTCATCACTTGGAAAAGAGCAAAGGATAAACTCTAATTTCTTTAGCAATGAGAGAACGTTTAATATTCAAAAGGCACATCTGATACCATTTTTTTACTGCAATCCCAAGAGCGAAAAACTGAATGATAAACTCACCTGAATCACGAACAGAAATGGGTAGAAATAATAGATGGCAGCACTTTTGCCCCCCGCCTTTTATTTCTGTAAATTTTTCTATTTATCACTCAAAGAAGATATATTGGCTGCGGGGCCGGGTTACTGCCGCATATATTTAATACTTATAGATTTTAGTCCATCTTTAATTTGACACTGATGCCGGCCTGCTTGCCTGCTAAAACGAAGCTTTCCACTCGAAAGAAGAAACATGGTTTGATGAAACGAAAGCTTGGCTGCATAACTTCAGATAGTTTTCTCTGAAATAGGCTATAAAACTCCACGTCACTTCACACACTATAGGCTCTGACTCAAAAACAAGCAAAAACAATCCTTTTTGGCCCCACGGAAGAGTTCTACGAAGCTTTCCAAAATGCAAAGTCATATTCATCAATGCGGCCTAAGATCCACACTTTCCGTAAGAACTGCAGATGTTAGACCCTTACCACTTTCTAGCAATAAGCTGAAATCGGGGTGATAGGAACAAAAAAAACACGACAAAACTAAAATGTTACTCTCGCAACACAATTAAAAATAGATATTCACATAAGACACATAGATAACAGATCTAAAATGGGGAGCACTAATCAGCTGAATTCGATAATATATTTGTCATCAAGATCATTTATACTTTAGGGGGTGTTTTCCCTCTTTAAGAAAAATCCAGTAAATTTTCTCAGACTTGTAGCTTTTGATGAAAAACATTGAATATTGAAGAATTTTTTGAACTTAGAATTACCATAATAAGCCGATATTTTAAATGTATAAATTGCCTCAAGAACTCATTTTTTTTTTAAATTTCATTGGTTAATAGCACCAGCCAATAGACGAAAGAGCTTTCAATAATAGTAAACATAATCTAATAGTAAAGATTAACTTTAAAAAAAATATCCTGAAGGTAAAAGCAGTAATATAAGACACTAAGATTTTAGAACTTTTTCCTGGCTCTCTTTGTGAGGTTCTAAGACTTCTATGATTCTAGAATCTTTCCTAGCATTGAAAAAAAATGTAAAAAAAATGTCAATAGCTTCAAATAGTTTATGTGAAATGACGTTCAGATGTTTTTGGAGGGTTACTGTTGAAAATCAAAGCTTTAAATCAAAATTTTTATTTCTTTTGTCCTAGTATTCTAGGACTGTTTCCTGGCTCTCTTTTAAAATCTGAAGGTTTCTATGATTCTAGAATTTTTCTTATCATTAAAAACAATGTTAAATGATTATCAAGCGCTTCAAGAAGTTTATGTGTAAGGACGTTAGCATGCTTTAGGAAATTATTTGAAAATAAAAGCTTAAAATCAAAGTATTTTATTTCTTTTGTCCTCATATTCTAAAGCTGTTTCCTGACTCTCTTTCTGGGATTCTAAGATTTCTATGATTCTAGAATCTTTCCAAGTATTAAAAGCAATGTCAAATAAGTATCAAGAGAGTTGAAAAGTTTATGTAAAAGAATGTTAAGATGATTTAGGAGAGCTTCTTTGAAAATCAATGCTTTGAATCAATGAATTTTTATTCTTTTTTCTTCATATTCTGGAACTGTTTGCTAGCTCTCTTTCTGAGAATATAAGATTTATTTGATTCTAGAAACTTTTCTAGCGTTAAAAGCAATGTGAAATAAGTATCAAAAGTATCTAGAAGTATATATGAAAGGATGTTAATATGTTTTAGGAGTTTTAATGTTGAAAATAAAAGCTTTATATCAAAGTATTTCATTTCTTTTGTCCTCATATTCTAAAATTGCTTCCGGGCTCTCTTTCTGAGATTATAAAATTTTTATGATTCTAGAATCTGTCCTAGCATTAAAGGCAATGTCAAATAAACATAAAAAGTTTCAAGAGGTTTATGTGAAAGGGCGTTAAATTCTTAAGGAGTGTTAATGTTGAAAATCAAAACTTTAGATCAAATTATTTTATTTCTTTTGTGTTCCCATATTAGACCTGTTTCCTGCCTCTATTTCTGAGATTTTAAGATGTCTATGATTCTAGAATCTTTCCTAGCATTAAAAACAATGTCAAATAAGTATCAAAATTTTCAAGACGTTTATGTGAAGGACCTTAACATGTTTTTGGAGGGTTACTGTTGAAAATAAAAGCTTTGAATCAAAGAATTTCATTTCTTTTGTCCTCGTATTCTAGAACTGTTTCCTAGCACTCTATCTGATATTCTAAGATTTTATGATTCTAGAATATTTCCTAGCCTTAAAAGCAATGCCAAATAAGTATCAAGAGTTTCAAGATGTTTATGTGAGAGGACGTTAACATGTTTTAGGAGGGATACTGCTGAAAATCAAAGCTTTAAATCAAAGTATTTTATTTCTTTTGTTCTCATATTCTAGAACTGTTTCCTGTCTATCTTTCTCAGATACAAAGGTTTCTATGAGTATAGAATCTTTCTTAATTTTAAAATGCAATGTCAAAAAGTGTCAAAAGTTTCAAGAAGTTTATATCCTCTTAAGCTAAAACTGTTTCCTACTCTCTTTTTGATATTCTAAAATTTCTATGACTCTAGAATAATTCCTAGCATTAAAAGCGATGTCAAATAAGTATCAAGAGCTTCAAGAGGTTTATTTGAAAGGACTTTAACACGTTTTAGGAGGGTTACTGTTGTACATCAAAGCTTTAAATCAAAGTATTTGATTTCTTTTGTCCTTATATTCTAGAACTGTTTCCTGGCTTTCTTTCTGATATTCTAAGTTTTACTATTATTCTAGAATCTTTTCTAGCATTAAAAGCAATTTCAAATAAGTATCAACCGTTAACATGTTTTAGGAAGGTTACTGTTGAAAATCAAAGCTTTAAACCAAAATATATTATTTATTTTGTCCAGGTATTCTAGAACTGTTTCTTGGCTCTCTTTTTCAGATTCTAAGGTTCCATGATTTTAGAATCTATTCTAGCATTAAAAGAAATGTCAAATAACATAAAGAGTTTCAAGAGGCTCATGTGAAAGGACGTTAACATCATTTAGGAAGATGACTGTTGAAAATCAAAACTTTAAATCAAAGTATTTTATTTCTTTTGTCCTCATATGTTAGAACTATTTCCTGATTCGCTTTCCGAGATTCTAAGATTTCTATGATTCTATTATTTTTTAGAATAAAAAGAATGAGAAATTATTGTCAGTAATGGATTAATTGGGCTTTCTGCCGTACCTAACTCATCCAATCAATTTACATCATTTTCCGTCCATTTTACATGATTCTAACATAAAATATTGTACTTTCTGAACTTTTTCTATTCCTGCATTCAAAACGAAAACAGGTCCTTGGAAGTCAATTTTTTTCTCATTTTTATACTTTTTCACAATGTAAATACGGGTCCAAGACCCCACCTAGATCATCCCATCAATTTACCCCTCTTTTCAATTGAATTCACACCATTTTAAATTAAACTTCCGACATTTGACAATTTCACATCCTGAGCTTTAAGATTGAAACAGGTCTTATGAAATATGAATTTTAGAAATAATTAAAAAAATAGTTTAATTATATTCCATTCTTCCTATACTACTGACAAAATGCAAAAATTTAATATAATTTAATATTTAGAGGATATTGCGATATAAATATTTAAATAATTTATATTATCTTTATTTTTCCTTTTAATTACCTATAAAATTTTAACTTTATCTTATTTTTTAGATTTCTTTTCAAGATCAGCTGCTCTTGAATCAAAAGTTCAAATAGATCAAAGACTTCACCTGTAAAATCAATAATGATAACTATTTTTTCCATATTTAGTTGTAACACTTTTCATTCCTGTAATCATTTATTCCATTTCAACGTCAAAATCTTCTTTCGTAATAGTTAGATTATATTTATTTTCAATTTCCATTTCGCTTTAAAGTTTCTCCATTTATTAGTTGTTAATTTTATTAAAAATATTTCCAAATCGAAAATAATTTATATATTAACATATAATTAACTATCAGTGACCACAATGATTGCTTTTCTTTCTAAAAATATTGTGCAGTAAATGTTATATGGATTAGCAGGGACTTGATCTACTAAGAGTTTAATTTTTATATCAGCAGTTTTTCCACATTGATAAATATTCGATTCATGCTTTGAAACATCAAAACAATAAAAAGAATATACTGTTTTAAAGCATTGTAACTTACAACTGTTCTACTATCAATGTTTTTATGTTTATGTCCTAACTGTAAAAATTGTTGATAAGCGGTTAGAATAATCTTCATTAACGTTACTGGAATCATATTGCAAATCTTCTTGTGGATATTTATATCCATTTAGTCTCACTTCATTTCTATCAGTATTTATATGGTCAAATACCGTATTGTTTTGCGTATAACTGTTATATTTTTTCAGATTTCTGTAACAAAGCTACAATTTTAGTTGCACCATGGTGTTCACTGAATACCCTCCATGTTAATTCTTTATCTATTTTATTATTACGTTTATAGGTATTACACGTGTCCCATCTTAATTCAAAGGAGCTGCCCCTTCCTAATCCAGCTTTTGATTTTCCACCCTCTTCGTTTGTCCGTCTTCTAATTGAGTCACTATGGGTAAACTGGGATGTAAAATTCATGATAAATGCATTATATCTACTTTAAATTTTGAGCTCCAGATCTTATAATCATATTGGAAAAATCTTTTTTTTTAATATAATTTGATGTATAACGCCTCTAAAACACGATTAACATCTTGACAAAATTCAAATAATATTTATAATTGTGAATGCATACTAACCACGTGTCTTTCATTTGTTTTATTAAGTCTTTAAGAGAAACACTATTTAAAGCGTTATTTCGTTTTGTTGCAATAACCTGCAGCAACAGGTGTAAAAGTGTATTCAAAATCATTTTCTGCTTTAAAGAAATCAACAGGTTGAGTTTTATCTTCATACCAAAACATATTAGTAGCTGCGCTTCGACTATAGTCATCTACAAATTCTAATAAATTTTTAACAGTAGTTGTTATGCCTACATAATCAATACTTTCAATACAGTTTCCATTAATAATATATTCAGCATTTCTGAACAAATTAAATTCATCATTTGTTAAAGTAGCTTCATCATTATTTCGGATATTGGCTCCATTCAATCTTGTCTTTTTTTTTCACTTTTGCATAAAGGTAACAATCGCTTGGAAGGATCCAAGATTCCACATCTATTAAAACGAAATAATAATTTAATTGTTGAGATACATTCACATTGTCTTCTTTAATTTCTGTATATTCATATTTGGTTGTAGAATCATCAATAATGGGCTTTTCAAATATTTCTCAGTAAGGAGAAAAAACTTAAGTCCTACCATTTATATACGGTAAAAATTAGAAAATAACTTAAAATATTTTCAAAAAGTAGAGGTGAATCTTCGATTGTCACTGAGGGTGTCAAAAACAATATCATAGGAGATGTAGTTTAAGTCCCTTCCCTAAAATCATTGCATCCAATAAGCTTTTCCTCTGTTCATCAATATGTTTACTGAAACATCTCTTATTATTTGAAACTATATTTTTTAGAGATCTCTCTCTTTATTCTATATTTTTGGAGACTCTCTTTGATTATAATACATCCAATCTTTACCATATTCAATCACTCTATTTTTAAATAATTTCAGTCGAGGTTTATTCATAGTGTTATACATGGATCGAGCTTCATCTTTTATTTTTTTTATACACGTCTTAAATAATTGAGAATTCACGATGTTTTTAAAGAAACTACCAATCCCGCTACCACACTTTTTTGTATACGATAATTGTTTCTTATTGATCAACATTTATTATAGACAAATTTTATTAAACAATTTCATTTAACTTTTTTCAAACCCAAAACATATTCAACATATTCCCCATTCAGATCAATTACTCTATCTAGTTGATCATTCATAATCATTTTTAGCGCGTTTATATATTCGTTTCAATTGATTGGAAGATATTGCCTTTCTCTAGGAGTTTCACAGAGTAGCATTCCAGGCTCTGGTTTTGGAGCAAAACTCCAGATCACATGAGAGGTTGTACTCCCATTCACAATTGAACTATCCACTGTCGATTAGTGAATATGTATTTTATCGGCTTTTCTTGTAATATTAGAAACTTTAGTACCTTCGTGATATTTATTACTTGGTTCTTCAGCATTTTTAAATCTTAAAATAAAACATATATCACTGTTAAACCAAAATTCATACTTCTCTTTCAAAATAATAACGAATTTCATTGTTGCTAAATTGGAGGATATACTGATTGGGCATTGATCTAGGGATGAATTGAAATAACGAGCTAAGAAATAGTTTAAACCATCTCCATCATAAAACCCATTGGCCATAACAACGTTAACCCATTCATCCTTATTCGTTTCCCTGTATATAGTGCATTGAGTACATTGAGTTAAAGCTATTAAAGCCTGTATAGTACATTGAGTTAAAGCTATAATATGACCAGTTATTGATCCAACGTGATTGGATTACTTGTATAAGACTGTTCGATTTCACTTTTATTGCCTCTAATAATCATCAAAACCATTTATTAGAAAAATATTTTTCTTAATAAAATTCAAATTCTGAGATAGTTGTTGTAAATAGTATTATAGTTATTTTTCTTAATAATTTTATTTTTGAATTATGAATCTAGTTCGTCAATAGCCTCATTTCTCACTTCATCAGATGTATTTCCAGTGGGTCTGCTGTCTAGCAAACTAATTAATACTTCGATCATATCATTTGCATTCATGTAAAAACCAGTGCTTTGCTGAGGTTATATAGCCTCAAAGTTATCTTTAATAGCTTTTAACCCTCTTCTGTAGCTTTTTGTGAACTGAGACTTTTTTCTAATTCACTAGATTTCACACCTTTCATCTTTCATCAATATCTTTGATTAAGTGTTCCTAATTCATCTATTGCCTCTTTTAAATATTGATAATTGTCTGAATAAAAACTAGGCATCTCAAAATAGTACTCCTTAGGATAATAGTCATTATTGATTTGTCTCGAAATTTCTTCATCTATCCCAGAATAGACATTAGCAATGAAATTTGGTTTAGTCAGCAGTAAAATAGTTCGACTCCAGTGAGCTTGATTGCTTGCTTGAAGACTTGCTGTGTTGCTTTAAGATTGAGCCAGTCGTTGAAATTGTCTTCTTAAATTAGCGTAATTCTTATTTAATATATCAGTAATCATGTTTGCGTTTTTATCTTTTGCTTCAACGATGGGAGCATCCATCTTTTCAGCATATTCACAAAATCCAGCTTGCTCTAAGGAACGCTCTTAAACTATATTTCTTTGTATTTCCCTACTTTTCACTATACTCAATGGCAATTTATTTGAATTTATAGGATCAATTTATAGAATGAAAGTTTTTATTGAATTATTTCTAAGGGTTCTTTTTCGTAAAAACCACCCATAATGAGTTCACCAGTTTTATCCGACAGTCCATACATTTTAGGTGTTGTATGTTTCACTGCAGCTATTTGAAACACTTCAGTTGAGTAATGTCGTAGGTAACATTTATCAAAAATACCTTTACTTTTTTTTAATTCTAACTAAATCGCCAGCATTGAATTTGTTTATGGACGGGATTTGAGATTCGATATCAGAAAATAAGTTAGTGTACACCTTGTTTTCACATTCTTTTTTACTCGCTTCTATTGGTTTCGTTGTGATGGATGCACGCCCCTGGACAGGATTCTTGAAAACGACCGAGTGTTTTCGTATTGGATACTGGAATGTTAGAACAGTTAATCAAGAAACACAGCCAGGAAAACTCAACGGTGTTATGAGGAACCTTGATAAGTTCCGTATTGACACTGCTGGACTCTCTGAGAGCAGACTTACCGGTTTCGGTACTTTGAATAGTGAAACATACCCTATTTTGTATCCTGGACTTGAAACTAGAAAAGAGGCAGGTGTTGTAATGGCATTAAGTAGTCGGGCCAAAAAATGCCTAGTGGACTGGAAACCTATTAATGAGCGGATCCTTCGTGCTTGCTTTGCCACTTCTCAGGCCAAATTGAGAGTTATTGTTGTGTATGCCCCAACCAATGATACTGTTGATCAGACCAAAGATGATTTTTATCGCGTGTTGTCAAATGTTGTTGCTAAAGCGCATCGGCACGATATTGTGACTTTGTGTGGGGACTTTAACGATAAAGTTGGAAGTTAAGTTATGCCTCCTATGCCCCAGTTATCCTTGGTAAGCATTGACTGGGGGAAAACCAATGATAATGGCGTACGTTTAATTGACTTTTGTACGACTCATGAACTTATTGTCGGCGCATCATGGTTCCCTCATAAACAAATACACAAATGTACTTGGAACTCGCCTGATGGTGTAACAAGAAATGACATAGACCTTTTTAATTGCCAAGCACAGGCGACGTTGTTTAGAAGATATTAGGACCTTTCGAGGTGCCGACTGCTATTCCGACCATCAACTTGTTCTTGCTAAGTTTAAGCTGAAACTAAAAACTGTCATAAAGCCCCAGCGGTCAATAAAAAGATTTAACGTGAGAAAAATGCAGGACCCGTATGTATTACAAAAGTATCAATCTACTTTTTCAAATTACTTTTCCATGCTAAGGGACGAGTTGTCAATCGATAATTAACGGGAAAAGATCGTCAAGTCCTTGAAAGAAGCGGCAAAAGAAGTTGTAGGATATAACAGGAAGAAGAAAGAGCAGTTTATATCTGAAAGCTCATGGGATATCATTGATCAAAGGGCAGAAGTCAAAATTCTCGTAGATAGACATGAGCATAACACGACATGCACTAGAGAATATCTTGATGATTTAAAAGCGCAGTATAAGCGTCTCAATAAGAAAGTCAGAACACGGACTAGGAATAATAAGAGGGCGTTTCTCGAAACTATGGCTGATCAAGCTGAAGTAGCCGCCAGGTGGAGAGATAGTCGTACTGTTTACGCTATAACGAAGGAGCGTGCGGGTATTTCGAAGGCTTCTTCAACCCAAGTTGAAAACAAAGAAGGCATCTTATTAACCCAGACGTATGACATAAACCGACGCCGGATGGAACATTTCACCGAGGTATTAAATCAGGTGCCTCCCACAACTTCTTTAAATATCCCTGAAGAAACACTGTTCGATCTTGGAATATATTCCGGACCTCTCTTGCTGAGTGAAGTAAAAGAGGCTCTAATGACTTTGAAAAACGGAAAGGCAGCCGGTAACGACGGCATACCCCAGAACTGTTGAAATATGGTAGAAGCGCCCTAGCATTGCTCATGTTTGAACTTTTGACACGTGTTTGGGATGATGAAAAAGTCCCGAGTGAATGGTCAAAGACAGTAATTGTAAAACTCTTCAAAAAAGGACAAAAGACTAAATGTGATAATAAGAGAGGCATCGCTTTACAATAAGTTGGCAGCAAGGTTTTGTGGCAAATTATTCTCAATAGAATTCAAAGTAAAGTGGAGGAAGTTCTGAGAGATGAACAACATGGATTCCTCCAAAACAGATCGTGTTGTGACCTAATATTCAGCCTGAGAGTCCTGCTCGAAAAATCTAATGAATGGCATGTTCAACTACTCACAGTGTTTGTTAACTTTCTCAAGGCCTTTGACTCGATAAACCGCGAATCCATGTGGAAAATTTTAATGCATTACGGGATCCCGATTAAAATTGTAAATATAATTAAAGCCCTATACCTCGACATTATGTGTGCAGTACAAACCGAGGGTGGCGTAACGGACTGGTTCACTGTTCAGTCGGGTGTAAGGCAGAGCTGCATTCTATTGCCACTGTTATTTGCCATAGTCATAGATTTTGTGCTTCGTGGATCTAGATTCAGTGGGGGTCTACAATTAAATCCACTAAGAGCCCTTCATGATGGTGTTTTTGCGGACGATATTGCACTCTTCGCTCACGAATCAGAAGCTATACAACACAATGTAAATGAACTTGGGTGTGTGGCAAATGCTGTTAGACTCTCAATAAACGCTAACAAGACTAAATCAATGTCAAATGCGGTCATTCCTGACTTAGCTGAGGGACTCTTGGACAACAATGAGGAACTTGAAGTAGTGAGAAAGTTCAAATATCTTGGCAGCATTCTTAGGCAAGATGCCGATCCTGAAAGAGAAATTTTGTGCCGAATAGCATTGGCTGGCTCTGCCTTCAATTATCTCAGAAATATTTGGAGAAATATTTGGAGAAATAGCAAATACTCGCAGAAGCTAAAACTCAGAATTTATAATAGCAATGTCCTCTCCGTCCTTGCATATGGTTGTGAAACTTGGAGTATCACTGCGCAACTAGGAAAACGACTACTGGCATTCGATAATAACTGCCTAAGATCTATTTTGAATACACATCGGACTGAGAGAATAAGAAATGATGAGATTTATACCATGAGAAATCATACCCCCATTCTTGATGCCATTAGAAAGTGACAATGAATGTATTGGGGGCATATGGTGCGAATGGGTGATGGAAGGCTACCTCATGACATATGGTGTTGGATACCCCCTGGCTTCCGCAAGTCAGGGAGACCCAAAATGACCGTTGGCTGGATGTTAGAGAAGGAGGCGAAGCCGGCGAGGTCTTCGATGGAGGAGCTTTCGTCGAGGACTCAGGACAGGTAGTCGTGGCTAACCATTGTTGCTGCCTTATGCGCCCTCAGGCGTGGGAGGACCTAAGTCTAAGTCTAAAGTAAGTGATGCATGGATTACAAAAATTATCATAATTGTTAGCGAAAGAGGGTAATACATCTATCCAACGTTTTGTGTTGTTATGAGTAAAATATTTCCACAATCTCTCTTTGATTGTTCTATTAAACTGTTCAACAATTGTACTATTCAATTCACTTTCAGATGAGAACCAATGAGTTTCATGACTCTTGAAAAATACTTGAACGTTTTTCATAACCAATTCTTTACCTTAATCCGTTTGTAATTTTGTTGCTTTTCTATTTTTAAATAAATCTATAAAAGTATTTATAATTTCCTTACCGGTTTTATTCTCTAAAGGAATACACCAAGTATATTTACTAAAACAATCGAAGACTGCAAGAATATAATTAATTTTTTTTTTTTTTACTTTATAAAATTCACCAAATGTGCTTGCCGCTGGCCATCGAAACTATGAATGTAAATGCGTGTTCTTTTAAATGTATGATAGGTTGGATGGTGAAAAGAATAATTATTTTGATTTTGCAACACTTCCCTGATTTTAGTTTTTAATACTGTAAAACGACATTCTTTTTAATTTTCTATGTAAATCATCAACCCCTGAAAAATTGAATAATTGAGTTCTAAAAGTTTGTTTTCTATGCTACTCTTGCCTGTACAAATACCTTTTCCATTTATCCAGGGTTTTTGCTCATTGCTTTCTTTTTTCTAAAACGATTTTTCTTTAATCCCAACATGTAAAAATACCTTTAATCATTGACAATTCCTTTTTTTTAAACTGCCTGAGTTAAAGATCAGGTTTGCAGTAGCCTTTTTACATCCTACACAATAAATTTCCATTCATTACAGATTTAGATTAAGAAACTAATTTAAATTATTAAACACATTAATAAACACTAAAAGATTTTTACGTTCTCGAGAAAGTCTTAAGAGTAGTAAATAGCAAGCAATAGAATTCCTCAGCTTTGACTGTTTTTTTTTTAGAATTAGGACTTGTGTAATAAAATCAGCTCTTTATAAATGACTGATATTGCAGCAGAAGTGATTAAAAGTTGTTTACGACGAAAATCCAAATTCCTAAAGATAAAAATCGGTTTCTACATTATACAATCAGTGAATTGCGGTCATTTGCCAAACACCATAATTTAGAGATAATTGGCAATAAACTTAAAATATTCAATACCATCAATGATCATCCTAATAATAGAATATCTATTTTCGACCACTACATTCGGTTTCAAGAGAATTATGCAAAAGAACATTAACATGTTTTAGGAGGTTATTCTTGAAAATTAAAACTTTAAATCAATGTATTTGATTTTTTTGTCCTCATATTCTAGAACTGTATCCTTGCTCTCCCTATCGCTCTCTGAGATTCTAAGATTTCTATGATTCTAAAATATTTCTTAGAATTTAAAGCAATGTCACATAAGTATCAAGAATTTCAACAGGTTTATGTGAAAGGATATTAAAATGTTTTAGGAGGTTTACTGTTGAAATTCAAAGCTTTAAATCAAAGTAATTTATTTCTGTTGTCATATTCTAGAAATGTTTTGTGGATCTATTTCTGATATTCTAAGATTTCATTAGTTCTAGAATCTTTTTTAGCATTAAAAGTAATGTCAAATCATTATCAAGAGTTTCAAAAAGTTTATTTGAAAGGAAGTTAACATGTTTAAGGAGGGTTATTGTTGAAAATCAAAGCTTTGAATCAAAGTATTTTTCCTTTTGTCCCCAAATCCTAGAACTGTTTCCTGGCTCTCTTTCTGAGATTCTAAGATTTATATGATTCCAGAAGCTTTTCTAGCTATAAAAGCAAAGTCAAAAACTATGAGGAGTTTCAAAAAGTTTATTTGAAAGGACGTTAACACGTTTGAGGAGGGGTACTGTTGAAGATCAAAGATTTAAATCAAAGTATTTTATTTCTTTTGTCCTCATATTTTAGAACTGTTTCCATACTCTCTTTCCAAGACTGTAAGATTTATCAGATTCTAGAATCTTTTCTAGCATTAAATCAATGTCAAATTATTATCTTGAGTTTCAAGAAGCTTACATGAAAGGTTAGGATTTTTTTTTTTTTTTAAAAAAAGGTTAGGTTAGGTTAGGTCTTATCTAGATCTTATCTTATCTTGTTAGATCTTATCTAACATTAAAAGCAATGTCAAATAAGTATTCAGAGTTTCAAGAAACGATGAGAAAGGACGTTAACATATTTAAGGCGGATTACTGTTGAGATTCGAAGCCTGAATTCAGAGTATTTTATTTCTTTTGTCCTTATGTTCTAGAACTCTTTCCTGACTCTATTTCTGATATTCTAAGATTTTTATGATTCTAGAATCTTTCCTAGCATTAAAAGCAATGTCAAACAAGTATCAAGAGTGTCAAGAAGTTTATGTGAAGGGATGTTCACAGGTTTTAGGAGGGTAACTGTTAAACATCAAAGCTTTAAATCAAACTATCTTATTTCTTTTGTCCTCATATTCTAGAATTGTTTTCTGGCTCCCTTTTTGAGATTATAAGAACTTTATGATTCCAGAATCTTTCCTAGTATTAAAAACAATTTCACATAAATGTCTAGAGCTACAAAAAGTTTATTTGAAAGGACGTTAAAATGTCTTAGGAGGTCTATTGATGAAAATAAAAGCTTTGAATCAAAGTATTTTATTTATTTTGTCCTGATATTCAAGAACTGTTTCCTGACTCTTTCTGACATTCTAAAATTTCTATGACTCAAGAATCTTTCCTAGCATTCAAAAAAATGTCAAACAAGTATCAATCAAAAATTACAAGAAGTTTATATGAAAGGAAATTAACATGTTTTAAGAGGGTTACGGTTGAAAATCAAAGCTTTAAATCAAAGCACTTTATTTCTTTTGTTCTTATATTTTAGGACTGATTCCTGGCTCTCTTTCTGAGATTCTAATATTTAAATTATTCTAGAACCTTTCCTAGCATTAAAAGTAATGCCAAATAAGTATCAAGAGTTTCAAGCAGTTTATCTGAAGGGACATTAAAATGTTTTAGGAGAGTTATTGTTGAAAATCAAAGCTTTAAATCCAAGTATTTTGATTCTCTCGTCCTCATATTCTAGAGCTTTTCCTGGCTCGCTTTCTGAGATTCTAAGACTGTTATGATTCTAGAATTTTCCCTAGCATTCAAAGCAGTTCAAATAAGTATTCATATAAGAATCTTATATGAAAAGATGCTAAAATGTTCTAGCAGGGTAACTGTTAAAAGATTCCTAGAAATTATGATCTCAGTCCAAATAAATCCTTTTTCAATTTTTTAGGCCATAAAGAGTAGTGAAGGCCCTTTGGATTCCGCAAGAAATATGGGGGTATACTATTTGAGCTACTAGTCCCTCAAGATGTTATTACGTGCACCTGGGTCTTAAGTAATACTATTATGCACATTTAACGGTATAATTCATCTTATTATTACATAATAGGAAATTGCTTAGTTATGCAAATGATTTCTCTGATTGTTTAAAAACCTACGAGGGGCAGAAAAAGGCCTCAGGCCCCTCGGCAAATCATCATTTTATTTCTTTTCACGTAATAACAGTTTGTCTACTTATGGAAATGATTTCTTAGAATGTTTCAATCCTAGGTGGGCCAGGAAGAACCTTCAGGCCACCCGCTAAATCATTTTTTCTTTGTTTGTTATGTAATGGGACTTGTTAGAGTCCGTTAGTCAAGATGCAAACGTACCCGTTACTAAATAGTTTTTTCGATTGTTCAAAAAACCTGAAAGGGCCATAAAAAACGTTCAGGTCCCTCCTTCAGGGTAACCTTCAGGACCCCGGACCTTAGCAACCAATTCCAACGGAGCCCTAGCAAACAATTCCAACGGAGGGCCCAGACAGTCCACTTCATCGGGGCACTAGAAGCCATTGGGATGCTAGCATCTGTTAAGAATGGTACCCCTAATATTTATTTCAAGCTGGGTCCTAACACCCAATTCAAACGGGTGCAGAGCATTTGATTCAACCGAGGTCCTGGTACCTGACTTCAATGGGTTCCCTAGCAAACCCATATTCCAACGGGCCCTAGCATTCAATATCATCTGACCCCGAGCATCCAATTCCTATGAAGAGCCACTTGTCAACTGAGGGGCCTCCTTTGTAACTGAGGATGGGGCACAAATGCAATGTCATGTAAAACTATAGTACACCTGTATTTTACGTAATAGGATATTTTTCACTTTTGTTAAGGATGATCATTCTCGTGTGACTTGTTTTTCTTCAGGGGCCCTGTGGGGAACCTCCACTTGCAACTGTGGAGAGTAAACGCATGGGGTTTTACGTAATGATGATGCAGACGTAGGTTTTACGTAATACATTAAGACTTCTTTTCTTTAGGATTTCATTTTCTTTCGAGGCATTTTTTCTTTCATGTTTTTTTTTGGCGAGGCATTTTCTGGAAATTGGTTAAATTTGACGTTCACCCGCTTGTTAAGTATTGCTCTAGAGGGTATTATGAGATAATATTGAGGGATCTTAGCATATTTTCATTAATAGAGCCTTTTACTCTATTGGAGCCTAAATGCGCTATCAGAGGTGAAAAAAAAACAAGAGTATCGTTATGCCTAGAATACGGTACACCTTAATATACGATTAAAGTCAATCTTTTCCTATACACTAAACAGAATTTCATTGTTATATTTGAGGCAATCTTGAACGAGCACACGTATGCATGTAGGCTAAAAGATGCTTAAATGGCATTAGTGAAATATATTGAAGTTTCATCTTGGAACCAAAAATCCAAAGAATGAAGGTTTTTATTGTACATACAAGTTTTATCGATAAAAACAAATTTACAAGCTATATTGAAACACTTTATTCTTTGGACACTGAAAGGGATATTATACAGTTCGGATGGAGATATTTTCAATCAAAAAGTCATTCAATCGAGGGTCAGCAACATAAACTCTGAGAAATTTGCCATAAAGTATATTGCCAACATTAAAAATATTATACTGTGAGCAAACCAATGCTCTCAACCAATAATTCCAGATCTATTGAGAGGAGAGGGTGAGTGATTAGAGGTAAATTCAAGGGGGCACAAGACAGGCAATAAAATTCTATATTTTGTTCATTTTTTGTATTTTTCTGGCCACTCCCGGCCTTTGAAATTCAATGGCAGACACACGGCACCGTTTAGCAAGTATCATCCCCAACATGGCATTTTCGGAAATTGTCCAACAAAATGTCCGTTTACACTAGAATCGATAGTTTAAACTTAACGAAAAATCCCAAATAGTGTTTCTTCTCATAACTCCTGGCAATTGAGCCAAGTTTATCACAATATATCAGCCCGATAGAACCCTCTATTGCACATTATTTCACCGAAGTGTTTTTTCTATCCTTTTCGCACAAAAATAATCTTATAAACTAAAAATGACCATTGTTTGCATATGAGGGGTGGAAACTTGTAATTTTGAAGGTAGATTGCGATGTTCAATGGCAAGTCCCAGTCCGTGACACTCATTAGATGTCACAGGGCACCTTCTGGCAATTATTATCATGTATTCAGCATTTATCTGCAAAATATATGTTTACACTAGAATAGATCGTTTTAACTTGATGAATATTCCCCAATAGCGTTTTTCTGGTGAGTCCTGGCAATTAAAGTCAGCATGGCACGATGTACTAGCCCGATGACACCCTTTGGTGCACATTATCACATTTTTGGGTTTTTTACCCTTTTCCAAGTAAAAAAACCTTATAAACTAAAAAAGACCAGTGTTTTTTGAACGGCGGAAACATTTGATGGTTAGACCACGATGTTCCATGACAATTCCCAGCCTTTGACACTCAATGGCTCACAAACGGCACCCTCTGGCAAGCATTATTATAATATGGCATTTTTTGGGCATTTTCGGGCAAAAGTATCCATTTACACTAGAACTGATCGTTCAGACTTAATGAAAAACCTCCAATAGCGGTTCTTCTGACGACTCCTGACAATTTAGGGCAGTTCGGCACAAATAAGCCGGATGACACCCTTTAGCATATATTATCACACATAAGGGTTTTTCAACCTTTCTCCCATATCAAAAATTATGAACTAAAATGACCATTGTTTTATTTGAACAGAGAAAACTTGTCATTTCGTTGTTAAATTGCGATGTTCCATGGCAATTTATAGCCTGTGATACTCAAGGGCTGATAATAGACACCCTCCAGCAATCATTATCACGCATACGGCATTTTTAGTTCCTTTTTCTGCAAAAAATCAATCGTTTTAACCTAATGAAAATCCCCAATAGTATTTTTTTGGAGGACTCCTGGCAATTAAGGTCAGAATGGCACAATGTACCAGCGCAGATGACACCCTCTTGTGCAAACTACCATGCCTAAGGGGTTTTTCAACCTTTTCCCCACAAAATAACTATATAATCTAAAAATTATCATTATTTTTACTTGAACAGGGGAAACTTACCACTTCATTGTTAGACATGGATGTTTCATGGCATTCAACGGCACCGTGGCAATATATGGCTGGTTTGTGGCATCCCTGAGATAAATATTATCGTACCTAAGGTATTTTTCAGATATTTTCATGACCTCAATTCGTAAAAATCAATTGATCTCAATCGATAAGGTATTTTTCGGCATGAAAACTTTCTTGCTGACCTTAATTGCCAGGATTCACCAGAAAAATAGCTATTGGGAGTTTTCATTAAGTTTAAAAGATCGATTCTAGTAAAAATGGATGCTTTTGCAGGAGAATTCCCAAAAACGTCATATGAGTGATAATTCTTGCCAGGAAGTGCCATTTGTAAGCCATTGAGTGTCACGGACAGGGAATTGCCATGGAACATCGCAATCTAACGATAAAATGGCTAACTTCTGCTATTCAAATAAAAAATACTCAATTTTTGTTCATAAATTTATTTTTTTGCGGAAAAGGTTACAAAACCCTTAGGTGCGATAATATGCGCCAGACAGTATCATCGGGCTGGTCCATTGTGCCATGCTGGCCTTAATTACCAGGAGTTATCACAAGAAATGCTATTGGGAATTTTTCATTACGTTTAAACGATCAATTCTAGTGTAAACGGACATTTTTTCAGGAAACTGCCCGAAAATACCATATGTGAGACAATGCTCTCCAGAAGGCGCAATGTATCAGCCATTGATTGTCACATACCGGGAACTGCCAGAAAATGCAAACAAACAATGAACAAAACGTAGAATTATATTCCATTTCCTGTGTTCCCTTGAATTTACCTCTAAGCAATCACCCTATCCTCTAAAAGAATCTAGATCTATTGGATGGAAGTAATGGTTTTAATACAGTATTCTACTTTTGAGGTTGCGGATATACTTATGGCAAATTTCTCAGCATTTATGTTGATAATCATCTATTGAACGTTTTTCTAGTTGAAAATATCTCCCTCATACCTATAATATATTGATTTCAACGTCCTAAGAATAAAGTGTTTTAATAATTCTTGTAGATTTATTTTTATAAATAAAACTTGGATATACAAAAGAAGCCTTCATTCTTTCAATTTCTTGCTCCCAGATTATACTTCAATATACATCACCAACAAAAATTAAGCATCTTGTAGCCTTTGTACACAGGTATGCTTGTTCAATATTGCCTATAATATAAGTGTAAAATTATGTGTAGCAAAGAGGAAAAGATAGAATTTTGATCGTGTATGAAGGTTTACCGTATTCTAGCCACTATAGTGCTCTTGCTTTTATTTAACCTATGATAGCACGTTCAAGTTCCAATAGAGTAAAAGATTATATTACTAAAAAATCTGCTAAGAATAACCCCCAATATTATGTGATAACACTCTCGAAACATTACTGAACAAACAGGTGCACGTCAGATACAGCCAATTTCCAGTAATCGATCTTCTCTCCCGCATTTCAAATATTACAGAAATAGGAAAAACGAGATCCGTCGATTTTTTTCAAAACCTTTCCATTAGAAAGTATTTCCTGACTCAAAATATTTGGAAAGCTTTCTTGGTCCGGCTATCTAGTGCTCCTTTCCCTTGAGTGGAATGTCTTTCTATTAATAAAGTTGACAAAAATCTTTATAATATAAAAGGTTCCCAGAGGAAAATATCTTCAAGAAAATTTCTCGACAAAAAAGCCTTGAATAAAAAACCTTTGAATAAAAAGCCTTGAATAGAATACCTCGCATTTGCCCTCCTAAGTTACAAGCAGGGGCTCCCAACGGGCCAACTGAAGAAACAGGTCACCCAAGAATGCGTCATCCTTAACGTAAGTAAGCAATCTCCTATTACGTAACATACAGGTGTACTATAGTATTAATTGACATCCCACGTGTACCCCGGCCTCAGTTACAATTGGGGATTTCCCACAGGCCCTTGAGATCAAGCATGTCACATGAGATTTCGTCATTTTCAGTTCCAAGTCATGCAAGATTGCTTCATCCTGCAAAAAAATTGAGGGACCTCCACTTGACTAGTGGGCCCCTATTGGAATTGAATCTTTGGGGTCTGGTGAAATTTGATGCTAGGGCCTTGGTTGAATTGAATGCTAGGGGCCTGTTGTAATTTACTGCTAGGTTCCATGTTGCATTGGTTGCTAGGGCATCTAATGGAATTGATTGCTAGGACCACGGTGAAATTGAATGCTAGGGGCCTGTTGTAAATTTGCTGCTAGAGTCCATGTTGGATTGGTTGCTATGGCATCTAATGGAATTGATTGCTAGGGCCCCGGTTGAATTGAATGCTAGGACCCTGGTTGAAATGAATGCTTGGACCCTGGTTGAATTGAATACTAGGGATCCATTGGAATGGACAGCTGCGGCATCCGTTGGGATTAGATGCTAGGGTTCTGGTTGAATTGAATGCTAGGGTTTCGATAGAGTCGGTTACTAGGACCCCGGTAAAATTGGCTCCAAAACTTGCAGGTTTTTTGAATAATGAAAGAAACTATTACTTAACACGCATGTTTGCATCTTGACTAATAGACTCTATCAAGTCCCAATACATAACAACCCAAGAAAACCTAATTGGGCGTGGGGCCCTGAAGGTTTTTCCCGGCCTTCGTAGGTTTTTTATTCATTCAAATAAATCCTTTATATAAGTAAACCAATCCCCTTTACTTAACAGCCAAAGAAATCATCATTCGACGGGGGCCCCTGGCGGTGTTTCCTGCCCATTGGAGGTTTTTAAAAAATCAGAGAAATCACACACATAAGTAAAAAATACCTTAACAGTTAACAATCAAATCAACTATACCGTTACAGGTACGCTACAGTATTGTATAAGTCACAGGTGTACCTAATAACATCTTGAGGGACTAGTAGCTCCAGTAGTATACCCCTTATCTGTGTTATGGAATCCAGTGGGCCGTCAGTACTTATTGGTTTGCTACTATTGCCCTTAAAAAAAAACAACAAATAAACCCGCCACTCTTATCGTCCTTCCCGGAACAAATAAAAACTTTTAATTTTGTTGTTTTAATAGTGAAACATCTATAGTAGGGCTCTCTAATATTATATATCTAAGAAAAAAGGTATACTTGTATATTAGAATAACCGTTTCATTGCTATCAGTCCCATATCTAAAAAACGACTATAGGGGGCAAGTAGCCTGGGAAACAGAGAGATTGGTACTAAAACACACTAACGTTTTTTAACAAAACAAATATTTTTGAAATCCAATCCCCCCTATAATAAAACACCCATAAAAGTTTCAACGTCTTGGCAGTTATCTAAATAGTTTTTCTTTTGACAATGTATCAGCTGAAGAAGACAAGAGAAACGAAAAAACGTTTAACATTAGACTAGACGAGAGAAACAAGAAAACATTTAACATTAGACAAGACGAGACACGGGAAAATTTTCAACATTAGACAAGACGAGAGAAAGGAGGAAACGTTTAATATTAGACAAGATGAAAGAAACGAGAAAACGTTTTAACATTAGACAAGACGAGAGAAACGAGAAAACATTCATCTTTAGACAAGACGAAAGAAACGAGAAGACGTTTATAATTAGACAAGACAAGCGAAACGAGGAAACGTTTAACATTAGACTAGACGAGGGAAACGAGAACGTTTAACATTAAATTTTGGCATCGCATCATCTTTATTGTCATTCTTATTCGAGTAATTTTGTTACTGTTCATCCAGATTATCAAGAATTTGGCACCCGTTCCTTGATATCTCGATAGTTTCGCACGAGATCGATTTGAATAATGTCATAACATTAAATTTAGGCTCGTTAGGTATAAATATATTTTGTTCCAAAGCAAAATCATTGGTCGAGGAGTGACAGTACATCAAAGTTAAGATGTGCGATAGGTACTTGTTGGGCTGCAGCTTGTAATTGCCCAGGGAAGGGCCTTTACGCGCGTGCACCTTGAAGTCCTAAATTTCATTAGATGTTTTGATACCCTTTGTTTATATTATAATGCTTTTTTATTATTTTCCTCCCCATTCCCCCTTAATGCTTGAGGAGCAATCAGACATAAACAATAAAACTCTAATATGATAATATTTCGGCGGAAGGAGGGGAAGCCGTTGAAACAGGAAAAGCAGGTGATGGCTATAGAACACAAAAAAAAAAAAAACAACAACAATAATAAATCGCCAGGTTAGGCGAATTTGGAAGAAATCCAGAGTCTATCAAGTTTTCGGCCCTACCTGGTTACAAAACCAAATGTTTTACACCTAGATAAGATCAATTTTTAGTTAATGAGTAGCATTGTGTATTAATTAAATATACTCCCATTGCTAATGAAGTATATTTTAAATCTTGTCCAATTTATATTTGAATATATTGAATGGTATAGCTCTGGGTGTCGTTTAATGGAGCTATTTGAAGAAACATTAGTTCCATAGGAGAAAATTCAATGTTTATTGCAAGAAAAGATCTTTTTTCGTTAATTAAAAGAAAACTTTAAGCAAAACCCCAATGTTTGTTTGAAGAACTTTAGGAATTGTACTTTTGGTTACTACTGTAAGCCCAATTACAAGGAAAAGGCTACTCATTCTCGCTAAGCTGGAGAAGGATGAATCTGTCAGCTAGAGAGGAAACTTATCATCTTCTGTCGTAGACTAATTTTGTATTTAAATTTTAGGGAGCACTGATGTTTTTAGGTTGGGTACAACCCAGTCTCACCCCTCCCCAGCTGCTTTTACATTAATCGCAATAATTCTAAGGAGAACTTAGTAGCTCATCTTGATTTTTTCCTCTATTTAAGAGCTCTTATCACTTTGAAATAATACACCCACGTGGTAAACCTGTAAAGTGTCTCTATACATCAGTTTTAGGTGAACCATACACTTTCAAGCTTTTCCAGGTTGGAAGAGAATCAATATGAAAGTTATGAACATCTTACTAACTTCTTGGAGTAAATCCTGTCACATAAAATGGACAACGTTGATATGCAGTCACGCCTGCAGGTGTACTATTCCAGCAAGCCCAACCATCAAAAGTTCCGCGACAGTAGACAATATCTGGAAAGTTATTGATGAGTTTAAAAGTGAGTCTGAAGGAGTACAAAAAAAGACAATTTATCTTTAAACATTTGTCTTGTTACAAATTTTGGGTAAAATGAAATATGAAAAAGACAAAATTATAGGGTAAAAAGAAATAATTTCATTAAGATTCTTCCAGGTTAAAATTGGTAAGCTGATAGAGCTTGGTAGCTATTAAACAAAAAAAAGTTTTTTTAAATGAAAGTAAGGAGCGACATTAAAGCTTAAAACGAACAGAAATTACTCCGTATATGGAAGGGGCTTTCCCTCCTCAACGCCCCGCTCTTTGCGCATAAGTTTGACACTTTCTCTTAACTGTACTTTTTAAAACAGTAAAAAAAAACTTTAGCGTGAAGAGCGGGGCGTTTTTGACTTTGGGAAAATAATTAGCGTGGGAGGGGGCCTAGGTGCCCTCCAATTTTTTCGGTCACTTAAAAAGGGCACTAGAACTTTTCATTTCCGTTAGAATGAGCCCTCTCGCAACGTTCTAGGACAACTGGGTCGATAAGATCACCCCTGGGAAAAAGAAAAAAGAAAAAAAAACAAAAAAAACAAACAAATAAACACGCATCCGTGATCTGCCTTCTGGCAAAAAATACAAAATTCCACATTTTTGTAGATAGGAGCTTGAAACTTCTACAGTATGGCGGGGAGGGTATAATTCACATATATATATATATATATATATATATATATATATATATAATATATATATATATATATATATATATATATATATATATATATATATATATATAATAACTATGTCTTTGTTATTATATATATATAATAACACGTATATATAACAACGTATATATATATATATATATATATATACATATATATATATATATATATATATATATATATATATATATATATATATATATATATATATATATATGAAGAAAATTCACATATATATATATATATATATATATATATATATATATATATATATATATATATGTGAAGAAAATTCACATATATATATATATATATATATATATATATATATATATATATATATATATATATATATATATATATATATATATATATATATATATATATATATATATATATATATATATATATATATATATATATATATATATATATATATATATATATATATTCACAGGTGGGACACAGGGATACAACTACAGGGCTTTAGTTTGACTCTTTCTCTCAGTTCTACTGTATTAAACAGTAAACAAATTTAGCGTAAAGAGCGGGGAGTTGAGAAGGGAGCAGCACCTTTCATACAAGGAGTAATTTTCTATTCGTTTTAAGTTTTAATGTCGCTCCTTACTTTCAGTTAAAAAAACTAGTTTTTTTTATTTAATTTCTGAACGTTTTTGAATTAATGCATGTTTAAATTTGGCTCTCCGCACATAAATTATTAAAATGAAATTTGCATATTAATTTTTTTTGGCTAAACGGCTTTCTCTTAGTTTGATCAGATGATTTTGAGAAAAAACGGGTGCGGGAGGAGGCCCAGTTGCCCTCCAATTTTTTGGTTACTTGAAAAGTCAACTAGAACTTTTAATTTTTAACGAACGTTTTTATTAGTACAAAATATACGTAGCTTAAGAATTAACTTAGGCAACGAAATTTTATATTCTTATATTTTTATTATGTATATGAGGGGGTTTGTCCCCTTGTTTATACCTCACTCTTTACACTAAAGCTTAAATTTTGTCCCAACTCTATAAGAATGACCCCTGAATCAGGAAGGCCGTAAAATAAACAGTTGAAATTACTAAAAATACTTCAGCGTAAAGAGCGAGGTATTTAGGAGGAGATGAATCCCTCATATGCGCAATAATCTCTGTTCATTTTAAGTTTTAATGCTGCTCCTTACTTTCAGTTGAAAAAACTTTTTCATATTTATTTTTCCATTGTTTTTTTTTATAATAATGCTAGAAAACCCTGTGCCCCCTTCATTTAATTTCTCTTCCCCTATGACATATTTCTCCAAAGAAAGATCCTCCCACATATCCCCCTCTCCTCAACCCCCCCTCCAAAAAAAAATAATCCCCCTGAAAAACGTCTGTATACTTCCCAATAACCATTACTGTATGTAAACACTGGTCAAAGTTTGCAACTTGCAGCCCCTCCCTCGTGGACTGTTGGGGAGAAGTCATCCCAAAGACATAGTTATTATGGTTTTCGACTATATTGAACAAAATGGCTATCTCAAAATTTTGATCCGTTGACTTTGGGAAAAAATGAGCGTGGAAGGGGGCCTAGGTGCCCTCCAATTTTTTGGTCACTTAAAAAGTGCACTAGAACTTTTCATTTCCATTATAATGAGCCCCTTTTGCGACATTCTAGGACCACTTGGTCGATGCGATGACCCCTGGGGCAAAAAAAAAAAAAAAAAAAAAAAAAAAAAAACGCGCCCCTGATCGGTCTTCTGGCAAAAAAGTTCCACATTTTTGTAGATAGGAGATTGAAACTTTTACAGTAGCGTTCTCATACGTTGAATGCGATGATATGATTTTCGTTAAGATTCTATGACTTTTAGGGGGTGTTTCCCCCTATTTTCCGAAAATAAGGCAAATTTTCTCGGGCTCGTAACTTTTGATATCGAAGATCAAATTTGATGAAACTTATATATTCAAAATCAGCATAAAAATCTAATTCTTTTGATGTATCTTTTAGCATCAAAATTCCGTTTTTTAGAGCTTCTTTTACTTTTGAGCAGGGTCGCTCCTTACTACAGTTCGTTACCACGAACTGTTTGATTCTATCCGAAAGTTCAATAAGCCTGCTTGTTCAAATAATATTAATAGATCTGTTTGCGATAATGAACTTTAAGTAAGGAGCGACTCAGTCCAATAGAAACAAAACTTAAAACATAATTTTGATAAGAGATTTGATCCATCAAACGATTTTGGCTTTTTAAGCTGATTCCATATATATATAGTTCATTAAGTTTAATGTTACCCATCAAAAGTTACGCGTCTTAAAAATAGGTCTAACTCTCGAAAAAGGGGGAGGCATCCACTAATAATAAAAGATTATAGTTGAAAATTGCACCATAAGATTTAAAGTATCAGAGAACCCTACTGTAGAGTTTTCGAGCTCTCATCTTTAAAAATGTGGAATTTTGCATCTTTTGTCAGATGAAACATCGCGGAAGCATAATTTTTTTTCATTTCTTTGTTCTTCCCAGGGGTAATCATATCGCACCAATAGTCCGAGAAGATTGGGAGAGGATTTACTTGAACGAAAATTAGAAGTTCTAGTGCCCTTTCTATGTAAAAAAATATAAAAAGGGCAACTAGCCCCTCTCTCGCAAACTTTTTCCCCTAAGTCGTCTGATAAAACCTTTTAGATAACCATTTTGCTCAGTATAGTTGAAATGTCCAATAACTATGTCTTTCGAGATGACATGACCCCAAGAGCCCCCGGAAGATGTATCACACGTTATGAAATCTGCCCATTGTTTACACACATTATTTTCTATTTGGGAATATACCGACATTTTTCGGGAGGATCTTCAGGGAGGAATCCTGGATCTTCTACAAGGAAAATTTCCCATTGGCCTGGAAGTTTCTGGGGGTTAGATTTCCAGAAAAATTTTACACGGAGGGAATTTTCTAGAATTACTATAGGAAATTCGTTTTATTTATGTTACTTTCCTGTTGGCGACTCCATTTTACGTGTTAAGATGCTCTGGGAGAATTTTCCGGTAGAAACTTTCAGCAGAATTAGAATTGTAAGCAAAAATTGTCTGGGGGAGGGAGGAAATTCTTAGCGAGGATGGAATTGTTTGAGGGCAATTTCCCGGGAGAAGAATTTTACGAGAGGAACCAAACTATGAAGTAGTTTTTGTAAATTGAATTTCTACGGAGGGGGAGGGAGGATTTCCTTAGATTATCTCATGACCGATCAGAAATTAGATGAAAAAAGGTTTTTTCTACTGACAATAAGGAACAACGTTGAAACTTAAAAGGTATAGAAATTATTCTGTATATGAGGAGGAACGCTTCCTCTGCAGTATCGCACTCCTTACGCTAAAGTTCGTCCTTTTTTCCCAATCCATTAAGAACTATTCCTGAAACACACGGACCTTGTAATAAGAATCAGAACCTTTTTTATAAGTACTAAAAACTTTAGCGTGAATAGACGAATATAGAGGAAGGGTATCCCCCCCTAATATAAGGAATATTTTCTCTTCATTTTAAGATTCAATATTGCTCTTTACCTTCAGTAGAAAAACTTTTTTTTTGCAATGAATGTTTGGAAAATACGATAATAAATACAGAAAAATATGTTATAGATTCCTTTGATACTAATCTTAAAAGACCGAAATTGGATTAAGATTTAAATTGGGAGAAAAAAGTAATTTGATGAAGATATCTTTTGACTTAAATTCATAATTTGATTTGATTTCGCAACTCAAGGAAATCCAAGAAAAACTTTTACTTTCTATCATGGTCCTATTTGAAGAAATTTGGTTTATGCTAAGTCTCTTAACATATGGAATAACTTTACATACAAAATCCATCAGCCTTCTTTTTCAGGTAATACTAGCTTACTACAAAACGTGTCATAAGTCTTTAATAGAAACATTTGATGTTGGGTTCTTGGTATAGGGAAACAATATAATGAAATATATAGTAAATGTCTTAGTAATTGTGAATAGCTTTTAATATTTACAGAAAAACTGCACTGGCTGCACTGGAGATGGACATTAGAATTCAGTATTTTACTTCTGCTGCAATCAACAGAATCACAATTAACGTGCATTTTGACTGTTTAAAGATTATTTTACCAATTCCTAGTGAAGAGATGGAGCCTGCACTCTACGCATAACTTAAGCCAAAAAGCATTACTTATCAAGATATACACTTGGTTATGTGTCCTTCGAGGATAAATTATATTTAATTTAAGATAATAATTTATAGATAAATTATATATATATATATATATATATATATATATATATATATATATATATATATATATGTATATATATATATATATATATATATATGTATATATATATATATAAATATATATATATATATATATCTATATCTATATATACTAGCTGTTGGGGTGGCGCATCGCGCCACCCCAACACCTAGTTGGTGGGGCGCTTCGTGCCCCCCCAAGCCCCCCCGCGCGCGTAAGTCGTTACGCGCCATATTAGTTATGCGCCATTGTAGTTGTGTCCCTGTGTCCCACCTGTGAATATAGATAGATTTATATATGTGTTTCAAACTACGCAAAAATTGCGAATAAACAACATTCTTGGCTTTCCCATTGTCTGTGCATATGCAAAGCCGTATGTACTAATAATGACGTCATATACAAACGCTCTTTTTACAAACAAACAAACATGCATCCACATAACTCGTTTTTATATAGATAGATAGATAGATAGATACAATACAAATTAACTGCGTAAAACTTGCGAATAAACAACATTCTTCGCTGTCCAACTGTCGCTGCATATAAATACATTCTCAGGTTTACCGACCCTCGAACATGCAACGTACAATTGTCCATGGGAAAAACAATCAGGATTAAGATCTATACCACATTTTTCTAATGATTGACCTTGAGCTTTGTTAATGGTGATTGCAAATACTAATCGAATTGGGAATTGCAATCTTTTAAATTGAAAAAGCAGATCCGTTGGAATCATGGGAATGCGAGGAATAAGAACAGCCTCACCCTCATAAGGCCCTGTCAAGATTGTGGCCTCTATTAGGTTTTCCATTGTTTTTTTTACGGCAAGTCGCGTGCCATTGCAAAGCTTTGGTGGGTTGATATTTCTTAAAAGTATTATTGGTACGCCTATTTTTAGTTGTAGCACGTGTGGTGGAAACCCTGAAGGATCTATGGAATTTAAAAATTCAGATGGATAATTAACCGCTTCATTTGGTTCCAAAACTGTGTCGACTGACTTGTAAAGGACTGCCTGGTCTCGAATCTTGTTCAAAACAGTATTGTTGATTTCGTGGACGTCTATATTTTTGGGTGCGAGAATCGCTCTTTCACTTGGCCATTTATTATTTTTATAATTTTTTAGAATATTCGGAAATACTTTTTCAATCAATTCATTTTTGGACGTCACTAAATTACAGAAATCAGCAGGTAGTTGTATACGTCCTGAGATTGAGTCTACTGTTTGACCAGAGTCATCGTTTTGCAATCGGACACGCACATTTGTAGTTAATTTTAATATTTTTACGTGTGCCTATAAATTAGAATTTTTTAGGCAAGCATTCATTTCGTCTGCAGGAGTTAAACTACGTAAAATTTGCGAATATACAACATTCTTGGCTTTCCCATTGTCTCTGCATATACAAAACCGTATGTACTAATAATGACATCATATGCAAACGCTCTTTTTACAAACAAACAAACATGCATACATACAACTCGTTTTTATATAGATAGATAGATAGATAGATAGATAAAATACAAATTAACTGCGTAAAACTTGCGAATATACAACATTCTTCGCTGTCCAATTGTCGCTGCATATAAATAGATTGTCAGGTTTACCGACCTTCGAACATGCAACTTACAATTTTCAATGGGAAAAACAATCAGTATTAAGATCTATACCACATTTTTCTAATGATTGACCTTGAGCTTTGTTAATGGTGATTGCAAATGCTAATCGAATTGGGAATTGCAATCTTTTAAATTGAAAAGGCAGATCCGCTGGAATCTTGGGAATGCGAGGAATAAGAACAGCCTCACCCTCAAAAGGCCCTGTCAAGATTGTGGCCTCTATTAGGTTTTCCATTGTTTTTTTTACGGCAAGTCGAGTGCCATAGCAAAGCTTTGGTGGGTTTATATTTCTTAAAAGTATTATTGGTAGGCCTATTTTTAGTTGTAGCACGTGTGGTGGAAACCCTGAGAATAATATCTTGAGGTAAAAACTGATCACCGACCATAACGATGGCCACTTCGTCGATAGTTGGAGCATTGTATCTACGCACATGTTGGCCAGGAGGCGTTTTGTCAGCGGAAATAACAATTTTATGCGTATAAGTAGGCATCAAATCGATGGCTGTTTTGAACAGACGCACTAAATTATTATTTTCGTGGAAAAGATGTTGTAATTGGGAAACGATTGTCCTTTCAATGTTGGGAGAAATTTCGCAACGTGCATTCAATTCAGAATTTCTATCACTGATGAAGTACAATTGTAAAAATTTATGATTCTCGCCTGAGAATGGTAGAAGAGACCCTGCTCTATGATAAATTTGCCCTTTTACTTTGAAAGTAGACATAAATTGATCTGGATTTTCAATTTGGGCTCCAAACGACGTCATTTGGAAACATGAGTTGTATTTTCTGATTCATTTATATTCCTTATGTCTTGGTGTCCCGGTCGTCATTTATATCCCCCTGTTTTATATCCCGCTTATTTTTCAGTTTTTTCCTTTTTTTAGTTTTTTTTTACTTTTTTAGTTCTTTTAGTTTTTACCTTTTTTAGTTTTTTTTCAGTTTTTTAGATGAAATTTTTTTTGGTTTTTCACCTTTTTTTCTTTTTAGTTTTTTATTAGTTTTTACCTTTTTTTTAGCTTTTTATCTTTTTTATTTTTTTTTATTTTTTATTTTTAATTTTATTAGTATTCTTTTTCTCTTCTATTTTTCATTTTTCCTTTTTTTTAGTTTTTTTTTAGTTTTTAGTTTTTTAAGTTTTTTCCTTTTTTTAGTTTCTTTAGTTTTTTTAGTTTTTCGGCTTTTTTATTTTTTTATTAGTTTTTAGTTTTTTTTGTAGTTTTTGCCTTTTTTTAGTTTTTTCAGTTTTTTCTTTAGTTTTTAGTTTTTTACCTTTTTTAGCCTAACCAGGATTTGAACCTGGGACCTTCATTCTCCGTTCTGACACCCTTTCTCACCGAGTGACTACTCCAGCATGTTCATTTTGGTGTTTTAAATGGTATATTATTAACCAAATTAATGTGTTTTACAATATACTAAGCATCGTCATAACAAAAATGACGGCAACTAATTTCATGACGTCAGCCGAAACATGACGTCACCTGATCCACAGATCCACAGACCCACAGACAGACAGACAACTTATTTTTATATAGATATATATATATATATATATATATATATATATATATATATATATATATATATATATATATATATATATATATATATATATATATATATATATATATATATATATATATATATATATATATATATATATATATATATATATACTAGCTGTTGGGGTGGCGCTTCGTGCCAACCCAGCACCTAGTTGGAGGGGGCACTTCGCGCCCCTCCCCCAAGCCCACCCGCGCGCGTAAGTCGTTACGCGCCATATTAGTTACGCGCCATTGTAGTTGTGTCCCTGTGTACCACGTATGAATATAGATAGATATATATATGTGTTTTGAACTACGTAAAACTTGCGAATATACAACATTCTTTGCTTTCCTATTGTCTGTGCATCTACAAAGCCTTGTGTACTTATAATGACGTCATATGCAAACGCTCTTTTTAAAAACAAACAAACAAGCATACACACAACTCGTTTTATATAGATAGATAGATAGATGGATACAATACAAATTAAGTGCGTAAAACTTGCGAACATACAACATTCTTCGCTGTCCAATTGTCGCTGCACATAAATAGATTGTCAGGTTTACCGACCCTCGAACATGCAAAGTACAATTGCCCATGGGAAAACAATCAGTATTAAGATCTATACCACATTTTTCTAATGATTGACCTTGAGCTTTGTTGATGGTGATTGCAAATGCTAATCGAATAGGGAATTGCAATCTTTTAAATTGAAAAGCCAGATCCGTTGGAATCATGGGAATGCGAGGAATAAGAGCAGCCTCACCTTCAAAAGGCCCTGTCAAGATTGTGGCCTCTATTACGTTTTCCATTGTTTTTTTACGGAGAGTCGCGTGCCATTGCAAAGCTTTGGTGGGTTGATATTTCTTAACAGTATTATTGGTACGCCTATTTTTAGTTGTAGCACGTGTGGTAAACCCTGAAAGATCCACGGAATTTAAAAATTCAGATGGACAATTAACCGCCTCATTTGCTTCCAAAACTGTGTCGACTGACTTGTAAAGGACTGCCTGGTCTCGAATCTTGGTTAAAACAATATTGTTGATTTCGTAGACGTCTATATTTTTGGGTGCAAGAATCGCTCTTTCACTTAGCCATTTACTATTTTTATAATTGATTAGAATATTCGGAAATACCTTTTCAATCAATTCATTTTTGGACGTCACTAAATTACAGAATTCAGAAGGTAGTTGCATAGGTACTGAAATTGAGTCTACTGGGAGCTTTCCGTTTCCAATTGCCAGCAATTGATCTGAAAATGTTTGACCAGAGTCATCGTTTTGCAATCGGACACGCATATTTGTAGTTAATTTTAATGTTTTTACGTTTGCCCATAAATTAGAATTTTTCAGGCAAGCATTCATTTCGTCTGCAGGGGTTGATCTAGGTATTATATAATGTTTGCCTGAAATCTCCCGCAATGCCAGATTCAGTTTTATCACAAACGTTTTACCAGTACCTCCTGGCGCATCCAAAAAGAAAATTTCTCCAACGTTGTTATCGACACAATGCATTATCGTATCATAAATGTCTTTTTGTTCCGACGTTAACTTGGAAATGTTATTTTTTACATACGACAATAGATCATTTGTACTGTAACTTTGTTCATGATCCAATTCTACCCATGTCGAAACAGCAGCGGTACGATTAGGTGAAGGCATTCCCAAATTCTGAAGAGGTTTGTTTGCCATACATACGCACAAATCTTCTATAATAACTAAAGTATAGTTATAAATTTCTGATGTAAAATCAAAAGTCATATCTGACGTCTCTAACCGTTTTCGATGGAGTATATCTTCGGACATTTTCAATTTATATTTTCCCCATAACTCTGTAGGAGCTGAAGGAGAGCAAGTTGTTAGAATGATTCCAAACAATGCACGAATTTGACTTGGAGTTGACGTTTCGCACGCGTCATTGATGCAGTTATCCCAGTGTTGGTCATTCTCCAATAAATTCAGAGCTTGGCATGCACTACGGTAAGTGTCATGTATAGTACCGTCTACAGTTCTTAAATGCTCAAAGGACGTCAGACCGGGTACATTCACCAAAAGCAGGCGTAGTTAGAAGCATTCATGTTGATTGGGGTGAACGGTGTAGAGTCTTCCTATCGCGGTATCTTTGAAGATGGTAGGTTGGCCGTCGACTGACTTACCCTGTTTTGGACGTTCAAATACTTTATTTTTAGTATTCCATGTGTAATACGAAGGCACTTCAGTATACAGCAGTTTTTTTGCAAAAGAATCATTTTTGCATAGCGAAAAGAAAGCAGTTAACTTTGTATCCGGTGGATTCAGGGCTCTTTGTTGCACGTTGGGTTTCGAAAAATAAACACGTTGACCATTCTGTAAATGTACCGCTAAGTGAACAACAGCTGGACTACGTTCAAGTATCGGAAATGAAAGAATTCGCCAAACAGCTTCATTACTGCTTATGTATCTTCCAGCCTGATATTGTACGATTTCGTCATATCTTTGATTTCGGACTGCAAGCCAAAAACTGCCATGTCACTGCCTTTGTTGACGTATTTACATATGTATTTGATTGGCTTTACGGAGTTACAGCATTCAACGTTTATGTGTGCATTAAACGTTTTTGATAATAATGGGGAATATGGAACAACCGACTGGTTATCTACTTCGATGGTGGTACTGTTACGCATCTTTATTATTGCTGTTTTACCGCCATCTTCAGTAGATCTTCTTCTGTATTGTGGGTAACCATCATTGCCAGTAATTGTGTTGGGTACTAAAAGTCGAGGATATTGCTTTGTGCACCTTCCTATGGCCATGCATGGTGAATTTTCCTTCAATCTTCCATGCATCATATTTTTTACAACAGTATCATATAACCCCTTATCGACATTTTCATCAGGTATTTCAGCGGAAATCACATCATCAATTTCGTTAGAAGTAATTTTATAATGTAGCCAGATTAGTACATGTGCGTGTGGCAATCCTCGTTTTTGCCATTCCACTGAGTACATCTTGCATTGCACTGACCCAGGTTGCTCTTGTGATTCCTCGGCACGCTTTCTTTTGGTGATTTCTCTTTGAGACGCAAGCCTAATTTCACGCTGTTGTTGTGATTCCTCGGCACGCTTTCTTTTCTTACTTTCTCTATCAGCCGCAAGCCTGTTTTCTTGCTGTTCTTGTGATTCCTCGGCAAGCCTTCTTTTTTCACTTTCTCTTTTAGCAGCAAGTCTGGTTTCGCGTTGCTCTGGTAGTTCCTCGGCACGCTTTCTGTTCTTACTTTCTCTATCAGCCGCAAGCCTGTTTTCTTGCTGTTCTTGTGATTCCTTTGAGCAGCTTCCTCGGCTGTTGCCAATTTAGGATCTTCCGTCATTTTACAGTTAAACATTTTTCCGTGAACGAATGTCTTAAATACCTTTAATGACGTCATCGTCATAACAAACATGACGACAACTAACTTCATGACGACATGACATGATGACATGATGTCACTCGACAGACACACAGACAACTTATTTTTATATATATAGATAGATAGATACGTCAGTTGACAAACATGATGTCAGTCGACACACAAACATGACGTCAGTAGACAGACACACAGACAAACAACTTATTTATATATATATATATATATATATATATATATATATATATATATATATATATATATATATATATATATATATATATATATATATATATATACATATATGATTCAAATTGTATAGTTATAAATGTACATCCTCATTATTTCATTGGTTGAAGGTTTATTGCATGCATTAAATCTACTGTAGATGACCTCTGAGGCTCTCGGGAAATTCTCCCTGCGATCATTTCAATTACGTGTTTTTTTTCTCCCTATCTACCTCTTCCTTTCGTTCTCTGGCTATTCTTTCAGCTTTCTCCTTTTTCTTTGGCTATTCTATCTCTCCCTCTCTCTCTTTCTTCTCTATTAACTTTTGTCATATATGCATGACTACTTTTTCGTTACCCCCTACTGGACATTAAGCTCCTACTGCTCCTGCTACTCGGTCTACTTTAATTCTTTCTGTCATTACATCCCCTTAATTTATTTTCTGAGTCTGCTCGTTCTCTATTTGTATTATATCTTACACGCAATTCCCTTTCATTTTGCATAGCATCTGAGAGTTGAATTGGTTTTGTTTTCCTCGTATTTTTAAATAATAATTTTTGTTTGTGTATTACCACCGCTGTTTGTATTTCATGTTCCTTCGTAACAACAGGTGTGCTCCTTCCCGATTGTACTATGTGTACTCCCATTTCTGTTTCTTTATCTGGGTCTCTCTTATCTGAGAATACTTCCATTTGAGTCTGCAGTATATTCTTTTTTCCCTCTACGGTTTGTACTGAAGATCTTCGGTTCGTATGGTTCGTACTGAAGATCTAATAGAACGATCTTCAGTACGAACCGTAGAGGGAAAAAAGAATATACATTGTAAAAAATATACATTGTAAAAAAACAATGGAAAACGTAATTATTTATGCGTGGAGAGCCAAGATAAAAAAAATGCATTAATTAAAAAACGTCCAGAAAATAAACAAAAAAACAAGTTTTCTTAAATGAAAGTAAGGAGCGACATTAAAACTTAAAACGAACGAAAACTACTCAGTATATGAAAGGGGCTTTTCCTCCTCAACGCCCCGCTCTTTACGCTAAAGTTTTTTACTGTTTTAAAATGTAGAGTTAAGAGAAAGAGTCGAACTTTAGGGTAATTAGCGAGGTGTTGAGGAGGAAAAGCCCCTTTCCTATACGGAGTAATTTTTTTCGTTTGAAGTTTTAATGTCGCTCCTTACTTTCATTTAAAAAAACTTGTTTTTTTTGTTTATTTTTTTTAGAAATGGCTTGAAACCATGCCATGCAACGTAATGACAAATGTTGTATTTCATATTATTTATTATTATTTAATTATTATATGGAATTTCATTAGCTTTTTCTTGTCTTTTTGGGAAGCACCATCTAAAATCTTTCACTTTTTACAATTATTAATTTAGTTTTCTTTTGTAGTGTTTAGAAGTACACTCTCGCAAGCAATGTTTTTTGTGCGCCGCCGAATTTTTTTACTGCCTTTAATTTTCACTAGTTGGTTAATTATGAAACCGAAAAAAATGTTAAAGAAAAAAAAACAAAAAAAAAACACTAACATCGATTGGTGCCAATTCTCAGAAATCAAGAAGAGAGGCAAGGATTTTCTTTAATTTTTTATCAATGAAGATATAAAAATAAATTATTCTTCAAAATCAAATGGGGAGGACAATATTTTTCAACTTGGACGCACAAAATTAACATTTAAAAAATCTATGATGGTAATAAACCCCCCCCCCCTTGACTGGCAGACCTTCATGTACTGTACAACTATATATCCTTTGCTGTTACGGTAGGAATGACCAAACTACCATTGTTACTAACCAGACCATCCAAAATGTGTTTTATGAAATAAGTATGATATCTGAGTTACATTTTACATTTTAAAAATATAGGATGGGGATACCCCCCCCCCCCTTGACTTGCAAACCTGCATGTACTGTACACCTATATATCCTTTGCTGTTACAGTAGGAATGACTAAACTACCATTGTTACTAACCAGACCATCCAAAATATGTTTTATGAAGTAAGTATGATATCTGAGTTACATTTTACATTTTAAAAATATAGGATGGAGATAACCCCCCCCCTTGACTTGCAAACCTGCATGTACTGTACACCTATATATCCTTTGCTGTTACAGTAGGAATGACTAAACTACCATTGTTACTAACCAGACCATCCAAAATATGTTTTATGAAGTAAGTATGATATCTGAGTTACATTTTACATTTTAAAAATATAGGATGGGGATACCCCCCCTTGACTTGCAAACCTGCATGTACTGTACACCTATATATCCTTTGCTGTTACAGTAGGAATGACTAAACTACCATTGTTACTAACCAGACCATCCAAAATATGTTTTATGAGGCAAGTATGATATCTGAGTTATATTTTACATTTTAAAAATATAGGATGGGGATGCCCCCCCCCCCCTTGACTTGCAAACCTGCATGTACTTTACACCTATATATCCTTTGCTGTTACAGTAGGAATGACTAAACTACGATTGTTACTAACCAGACCATCCAAAATATGTTTTATGAAGTAAGTATGATATCTGAGTTACATTTTACATTTTAAAAATATAGGATGGGGATACACCCCCCCCCCTTGACTTGCAAACCTGCATGTACTGTACACCTATATATCCTTTGCTGTTACAGTAGGAATGACTAAACTACCATTGTTACTAACGAGACCATCCAAAATATGTTTTATGAAGTAAGTATGATATTTTTAAAAATATAGGATGGGGATACCCCCCCCCTTGACTTGCAAACCTGCATGTACTGTACACCTATATATCCTTTGCTGTTACAGTAGGAATGACTAAACTACCATTGTTGCTAACGAGACCATCCAAAATATGTTTTATATAACAACTATGATATCTGAGTTGTGTCACACTATTTTAAATAATTTAGGTTTAGGATCAGCCAGGAATGATTACGAAAATCTAAATATGCCATGTCTACTGGGGTACAGGATTTTTACAGGACTCTTTTGGTACATAAATATTTATATTTGTATCAAGATTTGTATTTTGTTCTTATTTTTTTATTTCAAGATTTTCTCTCCATTCCTATGATAGACGTGGAAATCTCAAACTTGGTGTGCCTGCATTAGATTTGACTCGTTCCACATTTTCCAAAACTTCTATGGTTATAAACTATAAAGTGCTGTTGATAATGATTATAAGAATTTATGTGATACGTGAATATTCACAACTATTATAAATACACATTTTACATTTGTTACATGGCATTTGTTTGCCATTCGAGTGCCATTTTGTTTGTTTATTTCTTAGGAGGTAATCATAGCAGTTACATTGTATTTTGTGTTTTGTTTTATATTTTGAACCGACACTAAATTTTCCTGTTCTTTTTCTATTTGTTTTCATTCTGTGTTTTATGTAACGTATATAAGTTACATAGCTTTTTTAAGTTGAGTCCAGGGCTCTTCAGAGAACCATTAGTTTTCATTGCCCAGAGCAAGTTCTATTTTTTTCTGTTATGTCAGTTTGTAAAGTAAAATTCAATGTATTTCTGTAATTCAACGTATTATGTATACTTTCGTTTTTGGCATTACCTAGTATGATAAGTATTCCGCAATCGAAAGAATTAACTTACCATCAAGTCTTTCCTCCGTGTCGAGCGTTGCTTGGCAGTTCTGTCGAATTTCTTCAATGATAAAAGGGTCTACGTCTATTACGAAGCTGGTTGCAGACATTTTGCCTGGAGAAGAAAAATAAAATAAATCATAACAAAACTTGTATAAATATTCATCTTTCTCGATTCACAGTGAAAAAAAGTTACATTTCGAATTATTAAAATTTATTTCTGTCTTGTTTTCCAAATATAAAAGGAAATTGTCAATACTAGTTTCATTTTTTTTTACAAAAGAATTTGCCTGCTGTTAAAAAAGGTGTTGACCTTTTTGCCCCAAACCCATCTGAGAAAATTTTTGAGATCATAATGAGCCATTTCGTTGAAAATAGTTCAAAGGCCAGATAAGAAGAACTTCTGTGCCAACGCAACCCCTCAGGGACCGCGGGCAGGTGTTGAAAATTGTAAGCTCTAGTTCACTTTTTAAAATTCAAAAGAGATCTGATGGCAACCAGCACCACCACGCTCTTTTCCCCCAAACCCATCCGATAAAATTTTGAAACAGCTATTATGTTTAAAATAGTTCAAAGGTCAGATAAGATAAACTCCGGCGTCGATTCAACCCCCCCCCTCCAGGCCTGGGGGCAGGCGTTCTAAGTTATGCCTTGGGATATATATGGTTCTTATGGAAGGAATTTTCGCATAAACTTCAGAGAGGGCTCATTTAAGTGGAAATTGAAAGTTCAAGTTCACTTCTTAAGAGTCAAAAGAGGTCAAAGGGCAACTAGTTCCCCCCCACACCACGCGCTTTTTTCCTCAAACCCATTTGATACAAACTTCGAGATAGCCATTTTGATAAAATAGTTCAAAGGTCAGATTACAAAAACTCCGGTGTCGACACAAACCCCTAGGGCCCGGGGGTAGGTGTTGTAAGTTATGTCCATGAGGTATATATGATTTTTATGAAAGGTGTTTTTGTATAAATTCAGAGAGGGCTCATTTGATTAGAAACTGAAAGTTCTAGTTCACTTTTTAAAAGTCAAAAGAGATCCGAGGGCAACTAGCCTCTCCGTGCCTTTTTTTCTTCAATCCCATCCGATAAAAATTTTCAGATATCCATTTTGTTACTAATAGTTCAAAGGTCAGATTACAAAAACTTTAATGTTGGCACAACCACCCAAGCCCTGGGGCAGACATTTTAAGTTATACTCTGGGGGCATGTATGGTTTTTATGGAAGGGATGCTCGTATAAACTTCGGAGAGGGCTCATTTAATCAAAAATTCAAAGTTCTAGTTCATTTTCTGAGAGTCAGAGCCAAATTTTGAGAAAGCCATTTTTTTAAAAATAGTTGAAGCAACAGATAAAAAAAATTCCAGGATCGACAACCCCCGCCCAGAACCTGGGGACAAGTGCTTTAAGCTATGCCCCGGAGGCGTATGAGATTTATAGGTTAGGGTTGGTCGAACAAATTTCGAAGGTGGATCATTTGATTAGAAATTGAAAGTCAAAGTTCATTTTTTAAGAGTCAAATGGGTTCCGAGCGCAAGTAGCTCCTCCTCCCTTTTAGCCTTTCAATCCCTAAATCCGTCCGAGTAAATTCTGAGATAGCCATTTTTTGAAAATAGTTCGAGCATCAGATAACAAAAAATCTGGGGTCAAAACAACCCTCCAGAGCCCGGGGCAAGTTTTTTAAGTTATCCCCGGAGGGGTATTAGGTTTTTATCAATGGGTGGTCGTATAGACTTCGGAGGTGAATAATTTGGTTGGAAATTGGAAGTTCTAGTTACTTTTTTGTGAGTCAAAAGTTAAAGGAGTGCATCTACCCCCATTTACACAAACACTTTCTTTTCCCCAAATGCATCAAAAGAAAATTTTAATATAGCCAGTTTGTTTGAAATAGTCTAATGATAAGATAATAAAACCTTCGTTGTCAACAACCCCCCCCCAGAGCTACGGGAAAGTTTGTAACTTATGCCGCCGGGGTATATAAGGGTTTTTTGAAGGAGATGGTTGTATAACCTTTCCCTTTCCCCACAAACTTTTTTCCTCCAAATGCGTCCAACTAAATTTTTTTATATAGCCATTTTGTTCAAAATAGACCAATGATAATATACCAAAACTCCATGGATAAAACAACCCCCCTCCCCGAATCGTGGGGCAAGTGTTGTAAAATATACCCCCGGGGTGCATATAATTTCTTATGGAAAATATGGGCGTAAAAACTTTGGAGGGGGTTTATTCGATTGTAAATCAGAATTTGCCCCCCCCCGCCCCCAAGGATGTTCCCCAAATGAGTCCAACCAAAACTTGGAGATCCCTTTATTGTTCAAAATAGTTTAAAGATCAAATAACTAAAACGCCCGGGTTGTAGTGTGTAAAACGCCCAAGTGTTGTGAGCTATGCCCCGAGGACATATAAGGTTTTATGTAAGGGATGGTCGTATAGACTTCAGGGATGGCTTGTTTGATTCGAAATCTAAAGTTCTAGTTACATTTTTAATAGTCATCAAAAATGATCAGAAGGTATCTACCCCCTCCCCTTCGAAGGCATTTCCTCAAATACATCCGATAAAAATTTTGAGATAGCGATTCTATTCAATAGAGTCCAAAATTCAAATTACTTTAAATTAGGGGTTAAGAAATCCCCCATTGCACTAGGGACAGGAATTGTAACTTAGGTAAGTTTTACTTTCTTAAGAATTAAAAGTAATCAAAAAATACCCCCTCCCCTCCATTGTGCCTTTTTTCTCAAAATGTATTTTAATAAAATTTTGAAATAGCTATTTTGTTCAAAATAGTTCAACATTAAAATTACTGTAACTTTGGGGTGGAAAAATATTCCCTAGCCCATGGGGCAAGGATTGCAACTTATATAAGTTGCCTATTATTACAACATCAGGCTCTGTGGAAGGGATGGTCATGTTAACTTTAGAAGGGGCTGATTCGATCTGAAATTGAAACTTCTAGCTCTTTTTTGAAGATAAAAAAGTGATAACTGGCCACCAAGCCCACGCCCCATATTCCTAAAGGGCTCCCGGTCAAAACTTGGAAATACTCATTTTGTTCAAAATAGTTCGAAGTCCAAACAATTATGCTTCTGTTGTTGACCCTTCCCCTCCAGCCCTGGGGAAATGGCTCCAGGTTACGGAACTTAATTATTGTCACTTCGTTTACTTTGATACTTGTGTTTAGTGATTTATGTGGTAACTTCGATTTACGGTGCACGGGCTGTACGTTTTGCAAGTGGCTTATTGTTACATTGAAACTTTGTTTACTTTGAAACCTTGTTAACTTTGATCCTTTCTTTACTTTTGTACTTTCGTTACTTTGATATTTATTGTTTGATATCAGTTTTGATACTTTGACGAAAGTTCGATGTAGAAAAAAACATCATTTTTTTTTAATTGGGAGTTTTTAAAAACTTGAAACTTTTTACGATAAGAAAACGAACAAAAATTAATTAAAAAACTTTCCGAAACTTTTTTCGCCAATTCTTTCCAAAAGCATTGGGGTTTATGTGCTTTTAATGAATGGTTTATTCACTATAAACAAGAGAAGGACTACTGCCCGTTGTCTAAACGGTAAGTAAAAATATCATTCTCGTACTTAAATAACCAAGTCTCTTACTTAGATTATCATTCTCTTACTACGTTGCTACAAAGTTTTGCAAAATTAGTTTGCCTCTTTTTATTATAGTAATTGGGAGAACAGAATTCAAACACAAGTGAGAATTGGATTAAAGATTGGTTGTTAGACCGCGGTCATTTTCAGAGTGTAGGGGTTACGTACTTCTACGACTACAAACAAGAGTATGCTCACTGCCCGTTTCTCTAAGGGTAAAAGTATACGTTCTGCGTATTTGGCGCTCTACTAAAAGCAATTATGTTACAATTTAATTTTCTTTATTATTACAACGTCGAAAATAAAACGAAAATTGCAATTAAACCAGACCAGGATTTACCAGTAGGCCCACTATGCTCTGTGGCTTTCACCATTCCCCAAGCTTCGGGGATATCCCTAAAAATCTTGCAAAAATGGGCAAGCAAAAAGGCTCAGACCAAAGCTTTAAATCTGGCGTGGGTGAAAAAATCTTGATCTGTTGAGCTTTCGGCAATTAATATCATTACGTATCCAATATCCAATCTAATTTATTAGTTCTTACAAAACTGTTAATTTATTTTGGAATAAAAAAATTTGAAATAAGGAATTTTGAAAAACATGAAACTTTGGCAATCAAACACGAACAGAAACTAATTAAAAAAAAACCTTTCCAAAAAAAATTCTAGAAAAAAGTAAAGGCAATATTAAAATTAAGATCAGAAGAAATAGAAACCTAAAATAACTCAAACTTAAAACAAAAAAAAATTACTATTAAGAATAAATGAAACCCAAAACGAACGGAAATTAAACAAATAATCATAGCAAAAAAACATACAAAATGTACTAATATAAACGAATAAATAGACCCCAAAACGAGTAAAGCTCAAGATGAATATGCAAATCAAGCTTAAAACGAAAAAAAAAAACTCTACAAAGAAGAGTTTGGGTTATGCCTCCTTCTTTCACTGTAAAAGACTAAAACCTACTGCGTCATTGGTGCTTTACTGAAAACAAATTATATTACAAATATTGTCTTTATACTTATTACAACAGTGAAAATAAGCATAAAAATTAAAGTAAAATCAAGCTTTGTACTGATGAGCTTTCAGCAATTAATGTCATAATACCAAATATTTAGTTTAATTTTATTAGTTCTTTCCAAGACTGTTCAAGGCAAATATAGCTTTACTACAAACAAGAGTTTGGAAACTGTCCCCTTTCCTAACAGTAAAAGTCTAAAGCCTACTATTTCATTGGTGCTTCAATGAAAACGAATTATATTACAAATATTTTCTTTTCAGTTATTGCAGCATTGAAAAGGAAAATAAAGTTACAGTGAAATAAAATCTTTTACTGGTGATCTTTTAACAATTAATAGCATTATATATTAGACATTCAGTTTGATTTTATATGTACTTTTCGAGACTATTCAAGACACATACAGTTTTCAGGTTTTAGACTTTTACATTGAAAGAAGGAGGTGACACACAAACTCTTCTTTGTAGAGATTGTTGTTCGTTTCAAGCTGGATTTGCATATTAAATTTAAGTCTCACTCGTTTTCAGATTCATTTACTTATTTATATTAGTAATTATTGTCTGTTTATTGTCTGTTATTTAATTTCTGTTCGTTTTGGGTTTCATTTATTCTTTAATAGTAATTTCTGGTTGTTTTAAGTTTGAGTTAGTGTAGGTTTCTATTTCTTCTGATCATAAGTATTATTATAAAAAAAAACAATTTTTTTTAACTGCAAGTAAGGAGCGACATTAAAACTTAAAACGAACAGAAATTGTTCCGTTTATGAAAAGGGTTTTTCCCTCTTCAGCCCTTCGCTCTTTGCGCTACAGTTTTTCTCTTTCACATAACTCTACTTTTTAAACAATAAAATGCTTTAGCGTAAAGAGCGAGGGGTTGAAGAAGGGAAAAACCCATTCGTATACGGAATAATTTCTGTCCGTTTTAAATTTCAATGTCGCTCCTCACTTGCAGTTAAAAAATTTTGTTTTTTCATTTAATAAAACTTAGGATCAGAAGAAATAGAAACCTACAAACCCTTTTTTATTTAATTTCTGAACGTTTTTGAATAAATGCATGTTTTGATTTTGGCTCACCGCACATGAATAATTAAACGAAATTGGTATAATAATTATTTTTTATTTTTTTGCTTAATGGCTTTTTTATATTTTTGACCGGATGATTTTGATTAAAAAGTGGTTGGGGAGGAGGCCTAGTTGCCCCGCAATGTTTAGTTACTTAAAAAGGCTACTAAAGCTTTTTATTTTCTTGCGAACGTTTTTATTAGTAATAAATATAAGTAACTTACGAATTAACTTACGTAACGAACTTCTATATTTGTATATTTTTATTACGTATATGGGTAGACTTTTATTACGTCTACTTTATTACGTATATATATATATATATATATATATATATATATATATATATATATATATATATATATATATATATATATATATATATATATATATATATATATATATATATATATATCATATATACTTTCACTGCTTGACGAATATACAACTGCTCAGTGAAATCTATACCTAATAAAAATTCATGCGAAATTTTTAAATTTTCAAATAATTAACCCGTTATTCAAGGATTTTCCTCTTTGGATGAATCTGTTCCCACCAAGGCTTCGCATCAAAGTAACGCTCGATAAAGCAGGACGGACTCGCAAAGAATATTCCTATACCTCCCATGTTAAACATTTGGAGTTTGCCTGACGTTCCTGAATTAGTGATTTTGGCGTTTTTTATGTCAATAGAAGTAAAAAAATCTGGTGAATATTTTGGCATAATCAAATCTTAAAGCCGACAATTATTTTTTTTATAATTCCAGAATAATTATAAAACCTGTTTCGGGTTTGCATTCTAGATTGCTATGCTTGACATTGTTGTTGCGGGGTATCAAAAAATAGAGCAAAAATTTTTCTATTCATCAATAAGAAACTTTTTCTATAATATATACCTCCTGGCTGCAGTCCCTTCAAATACTTTACATATTTGTGTTCCGAAATCAAAATTTCGCCTCAAAAGGTTAGATTGAGCTGTAATCGGAGCATCTAAGAATGCAAAAATTACACCAAGGGGCTAACCACTCGGATTGTTCAGGAGCGATTCAGTCAAGCATTATTTAGTTCTAACTTGTTTAAACAGAGTCTAGAGAAGAAGTAAGGTGCAGACACCAAACTGCCGGTTAATGAATATATAAGAAAATTGTATTGTATAAATAATTAAGGATAAGCTGCGTCTAATCCTAGAGATAAATTGAACACAGCACAAGGGCTGAATAAGAAGCAATGGTTTTATTTTAAAAAGATTGATCTACCGTTTTGGTTTAATTAAAAAAAATTCAGGACAAATTTATGTATTGTAGTATAAGTACAATTTTGCATAATCTTCGTACTGAAATAAGAATTAAAAATATATAAAACAAGCTAATTAATAACTAATGAATGAAACAAAATAACTAATGAACGAAAAAAAATGTCCCCAGAATATTTAAATTTGTTATAGCAAGACCCCAGTCTTGCTGTAGAACTACCAAAGCAAACTACAAAAGCAGTCAATGACCAGTCTCAAGTCCAAGGCCTTTCCGAGAAACAATCCAACCCCTTGGTAAATAAACCCCAATAAAAATTACCCGTACTAAAGCAGTCAAATGACCAGTCTCAAGTCCAAGGCCTTTCCAAGAAACAATTCAACCCCTTAGTAAGTGAACCCCGATAAAAATGGTCAAAACCCTAATAAAGTTCTTATATAGTTCTTGTTATTGACCACAGTAGCATGGGAAAAAAGAAATATGCGAGGGCTCCATTTGCCAAATGTGCAGGCCCATCGTGAAAAGTTGAAATTAAATTATCGGGCTAGAGGCAGACCGCGTTTACCAAAATATATGTTAGAAGACTTAACGGATACTTCGGTTCACGACGAATCAAGTTCCGAAGGAGTTGGAACAAATTCCCCTTTTGTGTTGAAAGTTATCACTTCTGGAAGAAATTTGGGGTCAGACCTTCTAAAGGGCTCACGCTGGATTGTGGATCTGCCTTACCTTTTTGAGAATTATGAAAAGCTCGTGATTCGCGACATGTAAGTTTTTTGTTTGTCTTTCATTTTACGTCATTGATTTACTGCTATCAAAATTATTAGGATGGGTAATTATTCTGGGTTGCAATTAATACAACTTGTACCTTATTAATTCTTGATAATTGTCTTTTCTCCTATAGAGAAAGAATGTTCGATAACTTTTAAGGATATTTTCATCCCAAAACAACAGAACGCTCCAACGGTATCTGCTTAGGTTGGTTTAATTTCACTATTGTTGGTTTTACCAACGATTTAAAGTTTATATAGAATAATCGGCAGTTGTTTCGCTATTTCTTTAGCAATCTCATCTTCGTACTCAAGTTCTGGTTCTTCTCTTGTCATATTTCACGGGTTATCTATCACATTATTTTCAAATTACGGTTTAGACAAGACAAGATTTATTTCTACAAAACGGCTATCACAAGCCCAAAAGGGCCAAATTCACACTTTAGTGTCAATAAAAAAAATTTAAAAAATGGTGAATGCCAATCAGTAATAAATATCAAACCAGTTTAAATTCATAAAATTGCAATCAGTAAAAAAGTCAAACCATAAAAAGTCGTAAATTAAAACCGGGAAAACAAATTTAAACAAAATGACAATTTAGTTTACCTTGCAAGAATTGTAAAGTTTGCAGTTTCAAAATAAGCATTAAAACTACAAGTTAAAAGTAGAGCGATAAGAGCGAAGGGTTAGTAATTTAAAATTTCAAATATGTGAAGGATGAACGTTCTTCTATATCTTTCAGTGGAAACTCTTATTTGGGCAAGAAGGGGGATTTTTGTTGAATTAGAACGTGGTGCAGTGGCGAATGCAGGGGGCACCCTCCCCCTGACATAGTAGTAGATTTGTGGTTGGGACCGCTTGCTGTGGTTCTTTTAGGGACGATTTTTTTTTTTTTTTTTAATAGTCGAGTTTTTAGTAAGTTTTTAGTTATTAAGGCTGTTTCTTTTTGCAAACAAGTTTGAAACAAGGTTTCAGTTACTTTTTGCAGTCTCTATTAGATTTTTATTAATGACACATGTCCCCAAAAAGTATTTAATTAAATTTAAGTTTATCAAGGGGATCTGTCCATATTACCACAACTGCCAACTGGGAGCCGAAAATCTTCATTCGTAAGAAAGGGAGATTTAAAATTCTGACTTAATCCGCTGCTAATAGCAACAATAAGAAAGCATTATATTTCTATTTCTTTGTTCTATTTTTCCTGCTACACCATCAAACGAACTATTACTTAATGTTTAATCAACAATTAGTTCCAAAGAATGTATGATACCAAAATATGGTACTAATTTTTTTTTTTTTTGACAATACAAAGTTTAAGTAACTCGCTATAGTCGCCAGAAGTGCAAATGCTAAAAATTATGCAGAAAAGATTAAATATATTATTTTTTTTGTAGAGGGTGAACAACCTTTTAATTGTGTTTTATGGCGAGGTGGTTCTTATAAACTTGCTTTTTTTGTATCAATATTTCTAATTGACTTTAATTTCAATAGAACTCATCAGATTTTATATTAAATTAAAGTCCATGTCCACTACCTACCCACAACTTAGAAATTGTTGCAGTTCCCTTTAAATTGCTGGTATTTCTTTGTCCACAAGTTTATCGGAGTAACCTTTCATGTACACCCCCCCCCCAACAAAAAATACTAGATCCGCCCCTGACGTGGCGGGTGGGTAAATATTTACTAGGGAAAAGAGAAGTAGTACAATTGTTATGCACGATATTGTTGGCAAAATAATAAGGAAATTTGTACTCTCATTTCCTTAAGGGTGACTAGATTTGCTCTCCGAAGAAGGGAAATGTAAGGCCCTTTACCCTGTTTGAAAATAATTCTTAGACACGTTTTTTGAACTGCCTCTATTCTGTCCCACAATTCATTGGACATGCCAGAATGGCAAACAGAGAAACAGAAAAAAAACACAAAAAAATGTATTAATCCAAAAACGTTCAGAAATAAAATGAAAAAAAAACAAGTTTTTTAACTGAAAGTAAGGAGCGACATTAAAACTTAAAACAAGCAGAAATTACTCTGTATATTAAAAGGTTTTCTCCCTTCTCAACGCTCTGCTCCTTACGCTAAAGTTTTTTACTGTTTTAAAAAGTAAACTTGAGAAAAAGAGTCAAACTTTAACGTAAAGAGCAAGGTGTTGAGGGAGGAAAAGCCCCTTTGATATACGGAGTAATTACTGTTCGTTAATTTTGCTCCTTACTTTCAGTTAAAAAACTTCTTTTTATCATTTTATTTCCAACATAAAGCGAACTTACCAGTAGAGGTAATTTCGAACAGTTCGTGGTAACGAACTGTAGTAAGGAGCGACCCGGCTCAATAGTAACCAAAGCTCTAAAAACAGAATTTTGATATCAAGAGTTACATCTCAAGAATCGCACTTTTATGCCGATTTTAAATATGTGAGTTTCATCATCAAGTTTAGTCTTACCCATCAAAAGTTACGAGCCTGAGAAAATTTACCTTATTTTCGAAAATGGGGGAACCCCCCTAAAAGTCATTTAATCTTAAAGAAAGTAACACCTTCAGATTCAGCGTATCACAGAACCTTATTGTACAAGTTTCAAGCTCCTATCTACAAGAATGTAGAATTTTGTATATTTTGCCAAAACACAAATCCCAGATGTGTGTTTATTTATTTAATTCTTTTTTCCAAGGGTGATTGTACCGACCCAGTCGTCTTAAAATTTTGCGAGAGGGCTCATTCAAATGGAAACGAAAAGTTCTAGCGCCCTTTCTAAGTGACCAAACAAATTGGAGGGCACCTAGGCCCCCTCCCACGCTCATTTTTTCCAAACGTCGTCCGATCAAAATCCTGATATAGCCATTTTATTCAGCATAGTTGAAAAACCTTATAGCTATGTCTTTCAGGACGACTTACTCCCCCAAAGTCCCCAAGGGAGAAGCTGCAAGTTAAAAACTTTGACCAGTGTTTGCACATAGTAATGATTATTGGGAAGTGTACATACGTTTTCAGTGGGATTTTTTGGTTGGAAGGAGGGGTTGAGAAGAGGAGGTTATGTTGGGGACACTTTCCATGGAGGAATTTGTCATGGGGAGGAAAATTTTCCATGAATGGGAGGGGGCAGGATTTTCTAGCATGATTTAAAAAAACAAAGAAAAAATAAATATGAAAAAGTGTTTTCAACTGAAAGTAAGGACCAGCGGTAAAACTTAAAACGAACAAAAAATATTACACATATAAGGGGTTCATTTCCTCCTAATCTCTCACTCTTTACGCTAAAGTATTTTTTAGTAATTTCAATTATTTATTCTACGGCCTTTGTGATTCAGGGGTCATTCTTAAGGATTTAAGACAAAATTTAAGCTTTAGTGTAATGAGTGAGGTATTGACAAGTGGGCGAGCCCCCCTTATATACGTACCTGCGAATATAGAAGTTCGTTAGGTAAGCTAATTCGTAAGTTACGTATATTTTTACTAATGAAAACCATCGTAAAAAACTAAAAGCTCTAGTTGCCTTTTTAAGTAGCAAAAAATTGGAGAGCAGGTGGGCCTCCTTCCCCGCTCATTTTTCTCAAAATCGTTCGATCAAAATTATGAGAAAGCCGTTTAGCCAAAAAAATAAAAATTCAAATTTCGTTTTATTTATTCATCTGCGCAGAGCCGAAATCAAAACATGGATTAACTAAAAAACGTTCAGAAATTAAATAAAAAACGAATTTCTTAGAATGAAAGGAAGGAGTAACATTAAAACTTAAAACGAACAGAAATTACCCAGTATATGAAAGGGGCTGTTCCCTCCTCAACGCCCCGCTCTTTACGCTAAAGTTTTTACAGTATTAAACAGTAGAGTTGAGAGAAAAAGTCAAACTTTAGGGTAAAGAGTGGGGCGTTGAGGAGGAAAAAGCCTCTTTCATATAAGGGATAATTTCTGTTCGTTCTAAGTTTTAATGTTGCTCCTTACTTTCATTTAAAATCCTTTTTTTTTCTAATCATTAAAAAGTTCAGATAAAGGTTCTGAAAGAATGTCTGCAAAGGCTTTAAAGGATTTGAGAAATAAACTAGCTAATTTGATCCTCCTAACTCATAAAAGCATATTGGTATTTTTAATCGTACTAATAAGAACTTTGTGAATTGCTCGAATAAGAATTTAAATGATAGTTGAGATGCAACTGAATTTGGGGCACGGATTTTTACTTTGGATTTGATTTTAGGGAGTCAAGTGAGACTTAATTTTTCTTGGAATTTGGTTAGTAATTTCCGTTGGAATTTGTTAAATCGACACGGGTCTGTTTAGAGGGCATTTCCTGTCATGCCCCAAAGGATTTTGTGAAGTTTTGAAATACTTGGCTTTCCTGATTGGTAGTTCCAGGACAGTTTTTGGCTTGGTTACATACACAAATAAAATTGGGTGGTTTAATCTGACAATGAAATACAACAAACTTTCGGTTAGATCGTATAGTTTCCACTTCTCACCCACTTCTAGCTATATTTTATATTTTATTTCATATTTTAATTACCCTACATCGCTCACTACTCTACATACTACCTCTCCTTTTTGAAGCTATAGCACTTTCCTTTCTACCAAAACAATAAAATCGCTACTTTACTATTTTACTTCCTCACAACCAATTAGCATTTTATTTACAGGTGCCAAGACATCAACTTGGTTTCAAATATGATGTTTTCTAAAGAACATAGAGCTGGATTGCGCTCAAGACTCATCTTCAAATGCGAATCATGTCATGAGGAAGCCACAATTCACACAGAAAAACCCCTTGCTCCTAGAAGGCTTAAAAAAAAAGACTCAACGAAAACCGTAGTCAAAAAACGGAAAAGGACTGATTTTGATGGTATGAATACTATCAGAAAGAAACACAAAACAGAAACAGGAACAGTAAGTGTCAACAAAGAGGTAGTGGTTGGTGCAATAAATGGTGGAATGACTCACGCCCAGGTTCAAGAACTCTTCTCTACCATTGGAATAAATACCCCGTCTCAAAAAGTCTTTACGAAATTTAAGAAAGAAATTTGCGTAGAATTGGAAAAAGTTCTCTATGACTATCTTATCGAAAATGGGAAAACCGAGCGAAGGATGGCACTGGAAGCAGGTGAGAAAATTCACCTAAATGGAGCTGTAGAGACATGTGTTATAGTTGCTGGAAGCTGGTGTACACGAAGTTATGGGAATAGGTATCGTGCACTCTCAGGCTGTGGAGTTGTGATAGGTTTCTATTCAAAGAAACTCTTAAATCTAGGAATTAGGAACAAATATTGCTGTACTTGCGTGAAATACAGGCATCGAGTAAATAGATCTGTTCCTGAACATACATGTTTTATGAACAGGCAGGGGCCCAGTACAGGTATGGAGTCAGATATATTAGTTGACGCATTCCGAATAGCAACATCAATGCACCATCTAAGATATACTCGATTTGTTGCCGACGGCGATTCGAGTACCCATTCTGAAATTATAGCAAGGGTACCATATGGCAGAAATGTAGAAAAAATTGGGTGTGCTAATCATGCGTGCAAATGCTTGAAAAACAGACTATATAAGAAGCAGCATGAAAATGCCGAATGCAGAAGATTTCTTAGTGCCACAATAATAAAGAAAATGTGTGATTTTGCCAGAAATGCAATTGTATGTGCCACCACAGAGAAGAAAAGCGTGAAGGATCTCATTCTGTGCGCTGAAGGCAATTCCTCTACATTTTTTCCGTGGCGACCATAAGTTTTGTCCTACACGCTGCTCGTTCTCCGGGAAAGTTCTACAGGTCAATCCTGAAGACACCCCTAGCAACATCTTTCTCAGCCATGTGTATTCAGCCTTTGTTACGCTGACCAGAAGGACTCGTCTACTGATTGGAAACCACAAGAGCAACCTGGCAAAATATTTTATGAGCATAGTTGCGAGACTTATAGGTGGCAAAAACATCATGGTTAGCCAAAGTGCGCGATATACCACCCGTGTTAAAGCAGCAGGAATCCGATTTACGAAAGGTCACTCAGCTCGCCTTGAAATATTTCGAAGAACTGTAGGATCTACACCAAGTAGGCAGTTGAAAAAACTTGCACAACAGCGGGCCATGACTACTGCTCAACGTAAAAAACTGTCTGCTAGAAAGCGCCTTTTCACTAATGCTTCCACAAAACTCCCTTCAAAAGAAATCAGGGAGCCAACCGGAGCAGACAAAAACTACGGCTCGAACGCAACTGCTCCGGATCTTGATTGCAGTGCGCTCGAAATTGCAAAAACAGATTTTTTGACTCGTCTCCAATGTCCTGCAACAGAAATCCTCAGTATCGAAAAAGCCACTAGGCTTCAGAGAAATTCTATCGATAATAGCTGGATAGAATACAGAAAAAAACAGAATTACAGCTTCCGTAGCTGGTGCTGTTTGTAAAAGGTGGTTGAAGACTGTGGGTTCATTAGTTCGGCAGCTGCTGTATCCTAGAAACCGCCAAACAAAGGCAATGGAACATGGTCAGATGTATGAGCCTGTAGCTATTGCAGCTTTTGCAAAGAAAATGGGTTGCATTGTGAACTCTGCTGGGCTTTTCATTCACAAGGAATATGGGTTTCTAGGGGCCAGTCCGGACGGGATAGCAATTTTTCCTTCGGGTGAGAAGGCTCTTTTGGAGGTGAAGTGCCCTTTGACAGCAAAAGGGCTTCCATTGGAAGAGTGGATAGCGCTTAAAAAAAATACATATCTAGAAAAGAAAGTTAATAGTGAAATAAAGCTGAAAAGAACACATGACTACTATTACCAAATTAAAATGCAATTGGAATGTTGTGACATTGATTTTGTATACTTTGTAATATTTTTAGGGGAAGAGGAATTATATTATGAAAAGATTGGTCGTGACCGTGAATTCTGGTCTAACAAAATGCGGCCAAATCTAAAAAAATTTTATTTTCAGGCACTGTTACCAGAAATTGTCGACGGAAGATTGCCAAGAAGTATGGAGATACGAGAACCGTTTATATAAATCCAACTGTGCTAGGTATGGGTAGTTATCATGTGTCATTACAGTCTTATCCGAATACAAATTCAGATATAAAAATACTCTAGCAACAATCGAACTTTAGAATATTTTTTAATGAACTCGTATGGTTTAATAAGCTAAATAAAAAAAATAAGTTTTTTTTTAACTGAAAGTAAGGAGCGACATTAAAACTTAAACGAACAGAAATCACTTCGTATATGAAAGGGGCTGCTCCCTCCTCAACGCCCCGCTCTTTACGCTAAAGTTTTTTACTGTTTTAAAAAGTAGAGTTGAGAGAAAGAGTCAAACTTTAGCGTAAAGAGCGGGGCGTTGAGGAGGGAGCAGCCCCTTTCACATACGAAGTAATTTATATTCGTTTTAAGTTTTAATGTTGCTCCTTGCTTTCAGTTAAAAACATGTCTTTTTTTATTTAATTTCTGAACGTTTTTGAACTAATGCATGTTTTGATTTTGGCTCTCCACAGATGAATAATTAAAACGAAATTTCATATTTATATGGCTTTCTCATAGTTTTGATAGAATCACTTTGAGAAAAAAGGAGCAGGGGAGGAGGCTTAGTTGCCCTCCAGTGTTTTGGTTACTTATAAAGGCAACTAGAACTTTTAATTTTTTACGAACGTTTTTGCTAGTAAAAGATATACGTAACTTACGAGTTAGCTTACATAACGAACTTCTGTATTCTGTTAGTGTTAAATTTTAATGATGCTCCTTACTTTCAGTTGAAAAAACTGTTTCATATTTATTTTAGTATTGTTCTATTTTGAAGTAAGGCTAGAAAATCCTGCGCTCCCTTCATGGAAATTTTCTTCCCCCATGACAAATTTCTCCATGGAAAGTTCCCCCAACATAACCCCCTGTTCTCAAACCCCCCCCCCCCAACCAAAAATCCTCCTGAAAACGTCTGTAAATTTTCCAATAAACATTACTATATAAACATGATCAAAGTTTGTAACTTGTATCCCCTTCCACGGGGATTCTGTTGGAGTAAGTCGTCCCCAAAGACACAGTTATAAGGTTGTTCGACTATGCTGAAGAAAATGGCTATCTCAGAATTTTAATCGGGTGACTGTGGGAAATAATTAGTGTGGGAGGGGGCCTAGGTGCCCTCCAATTTTTTTAGATAACTTAAAAAGGGTACTATATACTTCATTTTTATATATAATTCACTTATATATAGCTTCATTTCCGTTTGAATGAGCCCGCTCGCAACATTCTAAGACAACTGGTTCGATATAATCACCCCTGGAAAAAAAAATCCGTATTTTTGCAGATAGAAGCTCAACACTTCCACGGTAGGGTTCCCTGATAGGCCGATTCAGATGGGTGTAATTTTGGTTTTATTACTTTTATCGGGTGTTTCTCTCTATTTTCTAAAATAAGGCAATTTTTCTTAGACTCGTAATTTTAGATAGGTATCTCATATATTTAAAGTCAGAATTAAAATGCGATTTTGTTCATGTAGCTATTGGTATCAAAAATTCGTTTTTTAAGAGTTTTGGTTACTATTGAGCCGGGTCGCTCCTTAGTACAGTTCGTTACCACGAACTGTTTGATAAAATGAAATAAATTGGTCACTTCGCTGCGAGCAATTATTTAAATTATATTTTTCTAAATAGGTCTGCATGAAGTAAAAACCCGAAAATACGTACTTTTTATTTGTGATTTCCACAATTTTATACCGCGTCCTGGCAAATAATGATGACCAGACCACAGGCACACACGCAGGCGAAGGATTCACCCACCTTAAATTTGTATAATGCTTAATTTCCTCAGCGAAATGCTTAATTTTCCTGTGTTTTCCTGGTATTTCTTTCGTAAGAGTTGAACCCCCCTCCTCCAAAAAAAATCTCGAATAATAATTTCTCTAATTTTCTCCTCGAATAATAGTTCTTTTCCAAATAAATATTCCTATTTACTTGTCTAATTACGAAGAATGACAATACAATAATCGTAATTTTCAGTGAGAAACCCCTTGAGTTTAATGACGGCAGTGAAATCTGATAACCTTGAGTGTTTGTGTGATTTGCCGCGATTGAAAAAGAATTAAACAGGCAGTATAATTTCTGGAGGAGCGTCCGGCCTTAAATAGAAAAACTAGTTTTTTCAACCGAAAGTGAGGAGCAACATTACAACTTAAAGCGAACAAAAATTTTTACATATAAGAAGGGGATTGCCCCCTCCTCAACACCACCCTCATTACGCTAAGGATTTTGAGTACTTTAAAAAAGCTTCTTATTGTTCTAATTAACGACCCTTGTGTTTCAGGAGTCGTTCTTAAAGAGTTGGGACAAAATTCAAACTTTAGCGTAAAGAGCAAGGTGTTGAGGAGGGGACAATCCCCTTCATATAAGTAATAATTTCTGTTCATGTTGAAGTTTTGATGTTGTTCCTTATTTTCAGATGAAAAAACTTTTTTTTACTTAATTTTTGATTGTTTCTTAAATAATGCGAGGATATCTGGCCTAATAGTCATGGAGACCACCTCCACTTGAAAATATTACCTAGACAATGCAATTCAGGTGATAATTTACCCAGGACAATTAACCTCCACAACTTCACGCATAAAACTGAGACGGATAAGAGAAAGCAGGACATATAGGAAGAATTCCCAGTAGCAAATACTATGCGTAAACAATAGACTAAGTTATAACTTGAAAGCCTTTTCCCTGTGGCTGTGTTTGGGGTGGGATGGGGGGTCAGCTTGAAACCTCTAAAGTAGGGTTTCATGATACGCTAAATCTGCTGGTGTAATTATTGTTAAGATTCTATGACTTTTAGAGGGTGTTTCTTCCATTTTCGTAGACCATGCAAATTTTTCTCAGGTTCGTAGCCTTTAATATGTTAAACTAAACTTTATGAAATTTAAATATTTGATTGTTTTTAACTAATGCGAGGATATCTGGCCTAATCTCCACGGAGAAATCCACCTCCACTTGAAAATATTACCTAGACAGTGTGAATTCAGGTGAAAATTTACCCAGGACAATTACCCTTAACAACTTCACGCATAAAACTGAGAAGGATAAGAGAAAGCAGGACACACAGGAAGAATTCCCAGTAGTAAATACTATGCGTAAACAATGGACTAATTTATAACTTGAAATCCTTTCCCCTGGGGCTGTGTGTGGGGTGGTGGGTCATGTCCTATCAAAAAGCATAGTTATTAGGTCTTTGGACTATGATTAACAAAAGGCCTGTCTCCTAATTTTGATCGGACGATTTTGGGAAAAAATTAGTGGGGGAGAGGGCCTAGTTTCTCTCTGATCTTGTTGGTCATTTAGAAAGGGCACTAGAAATTTTAATTTCCAATCAAGTGAGCCTTCAAACGACATTCTAGGACTACTAGGTTGATACGATCACTCCTGGGAAAAATAACAGCAAAAAAACAAACACGCATCCGTGATCTTTCTTCTGGCAAAAAATACGAAATTCCACATTTTTGCGGATAGGAGCTTGAAACCTCTAAAGTAGGGTTTCTTGATACGCTAAAACTGCTGGTCTAATTATTGTTAAGATTCTATGACTTTTAGAGGATGTTTCCCCCCTTTCATAGATCATGTAAATTTTTCTCAGGTTCCTAGCCTTCAATGGGTTAAACTAAACTTTATGAAATTTAAATATTTGAAATCAGTACAATAAGCTGATTCTTTTGATATATCTATTTGGTATGAAAATTCTGTTTTGTAGAGTTTCAGTTACTATTGAGCCGGGTAGCTCCTTACTTACAGTTCGTCCCCACGAACTGTAAGTGTTGACCGAAGATGTCAGTCAACAGTGTTGAACCGAATGTTGAACCGAAGATGTTCGGTCCCAGTGTTGACCGAAGATGTCGAGGACGCAGAACTTAAAATGTTAACCAGAGGAGACCAGAGAGAGAGAGAGTACACGAATTATATACTGATGTACATCGAAAACAGAGGTTCACTGTTGACCGAAAGAGGTTGAATGAGATGTGTAGGTAATACCGTCCGGAGGCGTTTGGACAAAGCATGTATAAGCTATTGACTAAAAGGGGTGATAAATTTTGGTGAAAGAGCATACGGATAGCTGACCAAATGGGGTTAAAAACAGAGGAACCACTATTAGATTAAATACTAAAACAGAATATACGGACCTTGGACTACACGAGGCTTGAAATTAGTCATAAGCGGGATAGAGATTCTATCTTCCTTTTCAAACTTCCTATTAAAATGCCTATCTTGAAGTTTTGAACCTGAAGCAAATTCAAGAGCTCAAAAGAACCTAAAGCCATTACAAGTTGTCTTTTGATCGGTTTGTTTGACCAAAAAAAAAAAAAAATAACATATTGAATTTGCATCTGCTAAGCCCTCCCTTAAGTTTCTACACTCATGGGTTCTATATGAAGCTGGTAACAAAGACATGAGAAACAAATCCTTTTTTAGTAGGTCAAGATTATTGTGTTGGTTATGCATATTCCTTATTAATGACTTATCTTCATATTGCAGTGTAATATAAGAGTGCAATAGAACATACTCAGTGGAATGGAATCTTTTCCAATTTCGAATGTAATTTTACAAATCAAGTTTTTGTTTGAGAAATAGAAATAGAAGTTAAACTAAAAATAAGCATTAATATATAAAAATAAAAAATTGCGCTGTCAATTTTATGCATAATTTAGTTGACAGAAGACAGGGAATTCGAGCCAAGATATTGTTTACAGGTAGAAAGAGATATAAATTTTGGAGGCTTAGATAAGTGGAGCAAGCCTTTCATAGAGAAGATTAGATTCTTCCAATATGATGACAAAAGGACTATTATTTTTTCTTGCGTTTTAATTGTAACTAAAGCTTAACTCAATTTGTTCAGCTACCATAGGGGGATATCTAAACTACTTAAATAGGCACCGAAGTTCCATTTCACCCTTCCCTCCTAGTCTACCATATTTTAAGTAAAATTTTATGGTCAGCATAATTTGCCTTCTGTGAACATCATGACCTATTTTACATTCTTCTGTCTACGAACTTGTCCAAATGATTCAACCTATATCAGAACATAGTCCTGACATTCAGGAGCATTCACTGAAGGGACAAGATAGGGTTAATTGACCCTTTAATATATTACCCCCCTTTTGGATTCTCAAAAATATCTTATTTCGGTATTTCATTGAAAAACAACAGCAAATTGCTCCCCCCCTAAATTTTTAAAAATATGTTATTTTGTGTCTTCATTTAAAAAAACTGACAAAAGCCCTGCCCCCTAAATTTTTGTGGATGAGCGCCCTGCTGATAATTAACTGCGTCCTATAGTATTCTTCCATAATATTCTCTAGTAACAATAAATGAACAATAACAAACAACAGTAACAATAACAATGAACAATAAATAAACAAAAATTCTTTTAATAGTTTGCTCTCCGTTTATTAAATTGACATGCTGGAGACATTTATTATCTGTGGCACAGTATGAAAACAATGTAAAAACTGTCTCGTAATTGTACTTTATTTAAATTAAAGATTACTCTGCCGTATTACTTCTTTTCGGTTTTGTTTCTTTTTCGTCTTTTGAGACGAAATTTTATTTCACAGCTGAAACTATATCATTGAGAGGGCATTCCTAGAATTTTTCTAATTTTACACAAACTGCAATGGATTTGGACCTATTTAGTTCTTGGTTGTGTTTTTCCGGTAAAATCAGAGAATAACGTAAAAAACAGTGAATAACGCAACGTAATTGTAATTTAATAGCTAACTGAAGGCATTTTGGGTATCTCTACATTGGGACATTATATCTAGTGTAAGTTGTTTTCCGAAGGATAATTAAAGTTTTGCTCAACGATTTCCCAGAAATTCAGCATAGAAAAGTTTTTTGACAAGAAACGTGTACTCTACCATTGTATACTGTGCTATCTGGGATTTATCATTTGTTTTGACTTGTAAACCTATTTAAAAAACAACCTGCCTAACAGATTTAAGGTAACATACAGCACACAAAACCATAAAACTCAGGTATATAATACACTTATAAATATATATATATATAAATATATATATATATATATATATATATATATATATATATATATATATATATATATATATATATATATATATATATATATATATATATATTATATATATATATTTTATAGGTATTTATATATAATATGCCCATAATATAACTTTTAATGTATTTTCTTATTTGGAAAGGTTTATCGGTTATAACGCAAAAAAAATTAAGCTAAACTGATTACTGTTTATATGGTTGAAGTCTTGTTTTGATATTGTCAAATTATTTCGATGGACGTGGCCACTTTTAAAACATTGCTACCCATTGAAAGAAAAACTATCGCCAAGTAGCTTAATATCTTTATAATTTTAACATATATAAAAAGCTGTTGCATCAAATAGCATAAGACAAGGCTGAAAATGGCTTCTTTTAATACACATACTTATAGGATTCAGTTAGCTCCACTTTGTTTAGGGGGGGACTATGGATCCGAAATCTAGGGAAATTTTATTTGGTGTGCAAAGTGAAAAAATTGAAAAAAAAATTCGCGGAAGTCAAAATAATTTTTTTAGATATCTCAATATCGATATAGCTACCCTGAGAGTGAAAAGTTTCGAATGAATTTCCTTTACATACCTTTACTTTAATTTTCGGTTTCTGTTTAAAATACCTATAGGTGATATTCTAATCAGGTTATTACTATTTTTTACAATTTTAGTTTTTTCTTTTTTTTTTGCTTTTTTGAAGTTTAGCAATCGCAACTTTTTTTATAGCACTTGGTATTTACAAAGTGACATATAGCGACCGCAATTTATGTCGGTCTGTCGGTCCCACCTTTGCTAGTTTGGGCACTTCCAGATAAGCTAGGACGATGAAAGTTGGCAGGTGTACTAGGGACCCAGACAAGGATAAAATAGAAATATTATCTTCTCCGATTCGATCGTCTGGGGGGGGGGAGCGAGCGAACAAGATAATTGAGAAGAATTCTATTTACTGATAAAACAAAGGACTGTTCTTCTTAAGTATGACTTGTGCCATAGGGGTATGATTCTCGCTTAGGGTGCGCGAGGTCTCAGGTTTGAATCCTGGACCACCCCAATATTTACATGAAGAAGATCCAAAACTAAATACGTGATCAGTATAGCGATCACTGAAAGTTGGCAGGAGTATCAGGGATCCGACCAGATTAAATTATAAATAGTCGCTTCCCCGATTCGATCGTCTGGGGGGGGAGTGGAAGGACAGTTAATTCGGAAAAATTAGAGAAAATGAAGTATTTTTAACTTACGAACGGGTTATCGGATCTTAATGAAATATGATATTTAGAAGGACCTCGTGTCTCAGAGCTCTTATTTTAAATCCCGACCAGATCTGGTGACATTGGGGGGAGTTGGAGGGGGAAACCGGAAATATTGGAAAACGATTAGAGTGGATAGATCGTAATGAAACTTGGCGGGAAGAAGCTCTTGGCTCTTCCGACCTCGTCAAAAGCGTCATATGAGCTCTTAGCTCTTGTTTTTAGTTACATTTCTTTGTTATTATTTACTGACGGTGTATAAGTCCTCTGTGATCTTTATTTTTCTAGTAGAAATTATTTGCTCTTATAGATTTGATGGTCAGTTAACACTTTCTGCACAGTTAACATGAGTGTTTTCAGTTAACCTTAAGACCTTATAAGTAAATAGCGGAGCGATTAAATTATAAGGTGTCCTATTCGAAATTGACCAGCAATAGAGTAGCGATACAGGACCTAAATTCATTTCGATTTTATCGTAACATTTGCGCAGTCAAAGCAAGCCAAGTTATTTGTTAATAAACATTGCAACTTTTATATTTTTAACTATTTCGCACTTTTAATTTTGACACTTACTTTTTATTTTTACTTTCTTTTACTGTTCCGGCATTTCTTTTTTCTGTCATTTCTTTTACTTTTATTTTATTATATTTTCTTTGTTCCTATTTTTACTATAGATACCGTATTCCCTAGACATTGATTTATCTTAAAGATTTATTACTATTAAATGCATTAAATATGTAAGGATTATTATGGTGACTCGCCGGCTTCTCATCCACTACAATAATTGTCATCGCATTCACCAACTACTTTTTCCTAGACTATGTAATGTTAGAAGTATTCCTCATAAATTATTCTCCATGTTTTGCTGGTGGGATATGTCACTCTTCCATGGGAAAATTACTTAGGCATACAATTGCCGTGACATAACCATATAATTAAAAAATAATTTTCCCTTTTTTAGAGAAATTAAAAAAAATTTTTTTTTATTTCTCAAGTTTTTTTTATTTTTAATTTCTTTATTTTTTTAGTTTTTATAATTTTTCTTTTTTAAAGAAATTAAAAAACTTTCTACTGAAGTAAGGAAAACCATTAAAACTTAAAAAATGAAAAGAAGTTATTCCTTATATAAGCGGGCTGCCACCTCCTCAACGCTCCTCTCTTCACGCTTAAGTTTTTTAGTGATAAAAACAATGTTCTGACTCTAATTAAACGACCCGTGAAGCACGGGCTCCTCTTGAAGCACGAAACGTGCTTCAAGAGTTGTTCTTAAAGAATTGTGACAAATGTTCCAGACATTAGTTAAAGAGCGGGGTATTGATGAGGATTCAGCCCTTCTCATGTAGGGACTACGTTCTGTTTATTTTAAATTTTAATGTTGCTCCTTACTTTCAGTAGAAATATTTTTTTAATTCAACTTCTGATCGTTTTTCAAATAATACCAGAAAATCCACATCCCTCCATGAAAAATCTCCCCCAACGAAAATCCCTCCCTCGAAATTTCCTCGTATGTAAAATCCTTCCCTTTGGAAAATTAACCCTGGACAATTCATCCTCGCTGCATATACCCACCAGAAAATTTCTTGTGGACGATTCCACCTGAAAAATATTCCTTGGCACACTTTCATTTTAAATACGACTTGTGTTTATTCTCGATATTGTTTTAATAATTCCCCACGGAGAATATCTCTTGTTGATAATTTCCCCAAGGAGAATTTTTCCTCTTGAAAATTCCCCCACGTGAAAACTCTCCAGAGAATTCCAACTCCCCTAAAAATTCCCCCGAATAATTCTCCCTAACATCTCTACGTGTAAAATCGAGACAGCAAAGAGAAAATAAAACAAATAATTATAATATTAAACAGGAGCTGTGGAAATTGCTCCTGTGTAAATTTTGCCCTGAAAAGTTCAACCCCCCAGAAAGTTCCCTCCCCATGGGAAATTCTTCCCCTGGAGAATATCCCGTAAGAAAATTCATCTTCTCTCCCGAAAAGTGTCTGTGCACTATATGCAAACAACAGGCAGATTTCATAACTTATAGCCCTTTCTCTTGGGGCTCTGGGGGCCATGTTATCCCCTATTAATATATTAAAAGATAGCTATTGGACCTTTTAACTATCCTGAACAAAATGGCTATCTCACAATTTTTACGAAACGACTTTGGATGAAAAGGAATGTGGGAGGGGGACTAGTACCCCACCAATCTTTTTGGTCACTTAAAAAGGACACTGGAACTTTTATTTCCGTTCAAATAAACCCTCTTCCAATATTCTGCTATAGAGCCAAATCGCCTCTTATTTACAGTTACCAGGAACTATTTGATTTTTCCTGCAAATTGTGTTCTTGTTGGTTACTCAGATGCAAAAAAAGATGCTTATATATTTAATAAAGCAACGTTTTTCAAATTTTGACAGCATTTTGGAATAGTAAAGCTTAGAAGATACGATTTTAAATGGTTTAGGGAAAAAATAGAGAGTTCTATCGTCGAAACAGCTTCAGTAAGAGTTTGGAGACAGGAGGCATTGAGCCTTTGTGGCCGGAACCTCAAATACGTTTGGTGAGTCTGCTCACGTGCAGAAAGCCAAATAAAATTTATAAGACTAATTTTACTGTAAAAAAAGTTTCTAGCGAATATAAATAATACTTTATCAGTATTTCGGATCACCTCTTTTGAGAACTCGTTGATAGAGTATTAAGATACATCTTAGTGTTACTTACAAATTGTAAGTAACAGAGCTAGTATTAAGTAACAGATTAAGAGTAAGTTACTCTAAAGGTTGAAACAACAATCAAATCTTAAAATAGAGTTTTTGATCTAAGAGGCTTTTATCAACGAGATTTTATTTGCTAAAATTTGGATTAGTCCAATGACAGAAATTTTATTTTTTAAATAGGAAGAGGGGATTATACAGGCTAGGAATTCTCTTGAGGCTATGTCACCGCCTAGTTTCGTATTGTGCTAGTATTTCAAGATTAATAAGTAAATCAGAAGACCTGCAAGAATTCCAATTAGTCTCTTCTCCCAAATAATTTCAATGAACATAATGAAATATGAAATATTTGATCAATTGATAGCTAAAAAGATCAGTCTTAAGGGTATAAAATTTTTGTTATTGCTTTAAGGAACACTAAAATATCATTTTCTACATAAACTACTCTTAAGGTGAATCTTCAAACTATCCTAGCTTCAAAAGTAGGAACATCTCCAAAATCTTTGCTTTTTCGTTGTTTACCCTTATAATTTTGAAAAAAAATTCAAATTATAAAAATGATTTCCTAGATTTTATCGAATTCCTTACAAATTGAAACATAATTGCTTGTATTTCATTTAATTTCCGCATTAACTGGATAAAAGGGAGAGCCATTCTTGATCTCCTTTCTCCAGTTATTTAATCCTTGAGCTCTTTTTCGGGAAACCTGCTTCGAGAGAATCAATTATTGTCACATATCAATTATACCAATGTATTGTCTTATACCTATGACAATCCCCGTTGTTCCTGGAATTAATGTGTTGCAAATTATTAACGTTCGTCAGTTTCCGAGAAGGCGGCCATTTGATGCACGCAGACCATTACACTTTACTCTTTAAAAGAGCAAGCTTTAGGTTTATTGGCATGAGTAATAATCATTATATTTAGAAAAAGCGTAAAAAAGGCATCAAGTTTTGTATTCACTGAATAAACTTGATGCAATTTTTACACTGTTCACCTTGTCGCTACATCATTAATTGAGTCTGTTATATATTCATCTTAACTTGTTTCCTGTATGAATGGAAGTATGTCCTTGAAGTACCCTTTAGCCTTTACAACTTGATACAGAACATCCTGCCACGGCGTTAATTCAACAGTAAGGTAGCTTTTAATCTAACTTACTTGAAAGTGTAAATAACCATAAATATCCACCAATACTCGCACCGTGGGTTATGAAGGGGACAGCCAATGTTAACTTTCCATTGAGAACAAAATAGAAAGAACAATGCAAAGTTGCACATTATCGAAAAAATTTCCAAACAATATTCTTTTTGCTGCTGCTTTTCCTGACTGACTTGAATGTTCAGCAAATTAAATAACTCACGTTGTATAGAGCTTGTCATTAAAGTCAAGAATTTTCCAAGGAAGTTACCAAGCTGTCATCAAAGCCTCCAAAATATATCTTTTAAAAAGTATATTTTTGTAAACTAAAGGATAGACATTTTAAAAAATTGCTGACCATTGATCTGTGTCAAATTTACCGTTATTATTGTATTTATAGTGCCAATGTGATACAATAGAAAAATCAGTCCACAGAAATTTCAGCCCTTGTTATTACAATTTAAATTCAGCCAGTCAAGATGGCTCCTGCTGTATTGAGTTTTTCAATGTAATTGAAAATATTTTATAAATGGGACTAGATTTGGCTCCTACATAACTCACCTACCATCAACACAACCACGATAACTCGACGACCAAACAACTCCACCATCCTGAACTCATTTACTTCATAATTCAACTACCTTAAATTCAATAACCAAACAACCCAACCACCATCATCTCAATTACCGCAAAGCTCAACCAGCACGTAACTCGATCACCGTCAACTCAACTGCCATTTATCTTGGATCTGTTTCAATTTTTTGTCTCGCGAGGGATTTTTTGATATTTTGTTTTAAAAAAGGAGCAAAATACGAAACAATGCAAACAGTGCTATTTTTCTGAAGAGCAAAATGCGACTCAGAGAGAGATTAAATAAAAAAAAACAAGTTTTTTTAACTGAAAGTAAGGAGCGACATTAAAACTTAAAACGAACAGAAATTACTTCGTATATGAAAGAGGCTGTTTCCTCATCAACGCCCCGCTCTTTACGCTAAAGTTTGACTCTGTCTCTCAATTCTTCTTTTTAAAACAGTAAAAAACTTTAGCGTAAAGAGCGGGGCATTGAGGAGGGAGCAGCCTCTTTCATATACGAAGGAATTTCTGTTCGTTTTAAGTTTTAATGTCGCTTCTTACTTTCAGTTAAAAAAACTTGTTTTTTTTATATATTTAATTTCTGAACGTTTTTGAATCAATGCATGTTTTGATTTTGGCTCTCCGCAGAGGAATAATTAAAACGAAATTTGAATTTTTTTTTTTTTTGGCTAAATGGCTTTCTCATAATTTTGATCGAATGATTTTGAGAAAAAAAGAGCGGGGGAGGAAGCCTAGTTGCCCTCCGATTTTTTGGTCAATTAAAAAGGCAACTAGAACTTTTAATTTTTTACGAATATTTTTATTAGTAAAAGATTTACTTATAAATTAGCTTATGTAAAGAACTTTTGTATTCTCATATTTTTATTACATATATGAGGGGGTTCGCCCCCTTGTCAGATCCTCGCTCTTTACACTAAAGCTTAAATTTTGTCCCAATTCATTAAGAATGACCCCAGAATCACAAAAGCCGTAGAATAAATAGTTGAAATTACTAAAAATACTTTAACGTAAAGAGCGAGGTATTAGGAGGAGGTGAGCCCCTCAAATGGGTAATAGTTTCTGTTTGTTTTAAGTTTTAATGCTGTTCCTTACTTCCAGCTGAAAGAACTTTTTCATATTTATTTTTTCATTGTGTTTTTAAATAATGCTATTAAATCCTGCGCTCCCTTCATGGAGGTTTTCTTCCCCCATGACAAATTATCGATGGAAAGTTCCCCCAGCTTATCCTCTCTTCTCAACCCCTCCCCCAACCAAAAAAATCCTCCTGAAAACGCCTGTACACTTCCCAATAACCATTACTATAGGTAAGCATTGGTCAAAGTTTGTAACTTGTTGCCCCTCCCATGGGGACTGTGGGGGAGTTAGTCGTCCCCAAAGACATAGTTATAAGGTTTTTGGACTACGCTTAATAAAATGGCTATCTCAGAATTTTGATCCGTTGACTTTGGTAAAATAATTAGCGTGGGAGGGGGCCTAGGTGCCCTCCAATTTTTTTGGTCACTTAAAAAGGGCATTAGAACTTTTCATTTCCGTTAGAATGAGCCCTCTTGCAACATTCTAGGACAACTGGGTCGATACGATCACCCCTGGGAAAAAGAAAAAAAAACAAAAAAAAACAAAAAAAACAAAAAAACAAATAAACACGCATCCTTGATCTGCCTTCTGGCAAAAAATACAAAATTCCACATTTTTGTAGATGGGAGCTTGAAACTTCTTCAGTAGGGTTCTCTGATACGCAGAATCTGATGGTGTGATTTTCGTTATGATTCTAAGACTTCTAGGGGGCGTTTCCCCCTATTTTCTAAAATAACGCAAATTTTCTCAGGCTCGTAACTTTTGATGGGTAAGACTAAACTTGATTAAACTTATATATTTAAAATCAGCATTAAAATGCAATTCTTTTTATGTAGGTATTGGTATCAAAATTCCATTTTTTAGAGTTTTGGTTACTACAGAGCCGGGTCGCTCCTTACTACACAGTTCGTTACCACGAACTGTTTGAAAAACTTAACTCCAGTGAGAAAAACGTGATAGTGTAATTCGTGTTGATTTTTTTTTCTATTTTTTTAAAAAAAAAACCTTAACAACTGTAAAGGTTCTTATCTTCTGTATTTACGTAAGCCTTGATCTGACCACAGGCATTTGGAGACACAAAAAAGAACTGGAAGAAAAGAGTGATATATTTCCAAAGTCAACAATATTTATCAGGGGGTAAATCTGCAAAATGTTAATGAAAAGACAAGTCTTTGTGGGTACTTCTACATTCAAAGCATTATTATACCCTTGAATATGAGCAATTGCTTTCAAATTTCTCATTTGTTTTTATTCCTGAGGATATGTTTGGACGTATCTTGAATGTCGTTGAACAATTATTTTATATTTTGAAATTTTCTAACCCTGCAGTTGAGTAGCCTTTGGTTTCACCAGACGTTGGACTTTGTTCTAGCGAAGAGCTTCCAAAGACTTGGATGAGCGTTGATAAACATACAATAAAAGGCACTGTGGAAGTCTTCCGTGGCATTCTTAGTTTTTGCCACGAAATTCAATGCACTTTCAGTAAGTTTCCAGAAGACTGGTTTCAACCTTGGCAAGGCAATGGCAATTGAATGCCAAAAAGGTATGCATCATTGAACTAATTCAAGAGACAATCATAATTATCACCATGGGGGAAGTAAATAAAAGTTAATCAAACACTCTTTCAATATCTTTTACTGGAACAAAAGCTATACTTTTGACGAGGATATTAAAATTGGGGTAATTTCTGAACTGTTGATTGAGGCCCAGCGGTTAAACGTTTCTTATGATAGACGGTTAAAAATTAAAGAAACATCCAGATAACGTAGAATTTAGAAACTCAGCTTGAAATGCATTACCAGCAGCTTTTTTAAAATCCGTCAGAATTCTATCAGGATTAGCTCTTGGCACCAAGTCTTTAGTGCTTGTAGCATGCTTCGATATGTGCTCTCTGTCTTATCAGGTAAAAAATTAATTGCATGCTGGATAAGAATCACCAACCTTTGCATGTATTTTATATAGCTGGAAATGAAGACGGGGCCAAACCTTGAATGTTCCATCACCGGAAAATAGTTCTCATTCCTCAAGTCTCTACAACATACTCCTATGACTCAAATCCAAAATTCTCTTAGGGATATTTTGTCCGGCATCGTAGGGACAAGATCTTGACGGAAATCTGGGACTTCAAATCCTTCGACTGAGGTTTTCAAAAACTATAATCGTTTATTCGTCTTTCTCCACGAATTGACTAATGTTACATTTACATTTACATTTACATTTACATTGTTACGACGAATTGTTTAATGTTACATCTTATTTGAGGAGTCCTTACACTGATAGGATCACCAGGGTGCGAATGCTCACCAGGCCTTGGTGATTGATCAGCAGATCTGAATTGAAGCAGATGTGAGTTATTTGGTGGTTGAGTTGATGGTGGCTGAGTTGATGGTGGTTTAGGTATATGGTGGTTTAAGTATGTGGTGACTGATCTGATGGTGATTGAGTTGTTTAGGTATTTGAGTTGAGTGGTAGTTTATTAAAGGGGGGTTGAGATGTTTGGTTGTCGAGTTGATGGTGGTCGCGTTGTTTGGTGAATGAACTTAAGATATTTGATTTATGTGGTAGTCAAGTTAAGGGTGGTCGAGTTGTTTGGTTGTTGAGTTATGTTGGTGGAGTTGATGGTGGTAATTTCCGTTCGTTTTAAGTTTTAGTGTCGCTCCTTACTTTCAGTTGAAAAAGGTTTTTTTTTTAATTAATTTCTGACCGTTTTTGAATTAATATATGTTTTGATTTTGGCTCTCCGCACATGAATGATTAAAAAGAAATTTGCATATTAATTTTTTGTGGCTAAATGGCTTTCTCATAGTTTTGATTGGACGATTTTGGGAAAAAAGGGGTGGGGTAGGAGGCCTATTTTCCCTCCAATTTTTCAGTTATTTAAAAAGGCAACTAGAGCTTTCATTTTTTTTACGAACGTTTTTATTAGTAATAAATATACGTAACTTACGAATTAACTTACGTAACAAGCTTCTATATTCATATATTTTTATTTAGTATATGAGAGGGTTCGCCTCCTTCTCAATACCTCGCTCTTTACACTAAAGCTTAAATTTTATCCCAATTCTTTAAGAAAGACCCCTGAATCACAAAGGTCGTAGAATAAATAGTTAAAATTACAAAAAAAAACCTAGCGTAAAGAGCAAGGTATTTAGGAGGAGATGAATCTCCTCATTGGTGTAATAATTTCTGTTTGTCTTATGTTCTAATGCTAATCCTTACATCCAGTCGAAAAACTTTTCAACTAGAAAATTCTGCTCTCCCTTCATGGAAATTTACTTCCCCCATGATAAATTCTCCATGAAAATATCATCCCACGTAACCCCCTCTCCTCGTTTCCCCCATCCCCCTACCAGAAAAATTCCCCCTGGAAATGTCTGTACACTTTCCAATAACCATTATATATGTAAACATTGGTCAAAGTTTGTGACTTGGAGCCCCTCCCCCAGGGACTGTGGGGGAGGGGGTAAATAATTCCCAAAGTCGTAGTTATTGGGTTTCTCTACTTTACTGAACGAAATGGCTGTCTCAAAATTTTGATCTGGTGACTTTTGGGAAAAATAAGTGTGGGAAGGGGCCTAGGTGCCCACCAATTTGTTTGGGTCACTTAAAAAGGGCATTAGAACTTTTAAGTTCCATTAGAATGAGCACTTTCGTGGCATTAGTCAATAAAAAATAATAAAGTCAATAATTAGTCAATAATAAAATAAAAAACAAAACAAAAAAAAAAAAAAAAAACGCACCCATGATCGGTCTTCTGCAAATAATACAAAATTCCACATTTTTGTATATAGGCGCTTGAAACTTCTACAATAGGGTTCTCTGGTACGTTGAATGTGATTGTGTGATTCTCGTTAAGATACTATAACCTTTAAGGTGTATTTTCCCCTATTTTCCAAAATAAGGCAAATTTTCTCAGGCTCGTAACTTTTGATGGGTATTTGATTGCTAGTTTTCAAATATATTTGCTCAGCCCAGCGTGATGAACATGGTAGAACCTCCAACAGATTGCTTCTGATTCGGCATTTTGGAGTGACATGAGAAGTGTAGCATAAGTGGGGGATGGTAACGTCGGAAATGAAAGGGGGTGGGAATTAATGCCAGGTTTTTCTCCTCACTCAATTGGACTGTCTGTCTTGGCTTTTTCCACAATTAGCCATGACTTTATGCCCACAACTATTCTGTTTTAATTAAAAAATTTGATGAAACTTATATATTTAAAATTAGCATAAAAATCCAATTCTTTTGATGTATCTATTAGTATCAAAATACCGTTTTTTTAGAGTTTTGGTTACTATTGAGACGGGTCATTCCTTCCTACAGTTCGGTACCACGAACTGTTTGATTTGTCTTGAAAAAAAATATTGAATTCGAATATTTATTTGCTTTTAGCTATAAATCAAATCATATGATCTTTTTACCCTTGTGTGAGATCTTATTTCACACTTTTAACAGCTTTGCTTTACATCATCCTTTCTTTTATGGGTCCTTAATAGAACTCATAGCGAAAATTTATAATGGTTGTTTCGATAAACTTAAGATGTAAAGTCTATTTAAGCTTCCGTTATCGGGCTATTTAACACAGCTGGCACTGCAAACGTGGTAAAGCTCATATAAATCCTCTCAAGCAAGGACGCCATGAGAGTGGAGAATGAGGGCTTTTTCTCATCCTCCCCCTGGAGACCAAAATTTGTCAAAGTGGAAAGATCTGTGATATTTAGTAAATAGTTCACCTTTCCCTGTCAAATTGTTTTTTTTTCAGATTTTATCCCCTTCCTTTTGAATGATTTTGTGCGTCCGTCCCTTAGAGAAAAAAAATATAGAAAAATTGGGTTGATTTATGCCCATTGGTATGTAAGCATGCAAATTCCCGTAGGTTTTTATTGATTCTTTCAATGTTCAAAATAAAATAGAATCACAAAATACGATACAAACAGTTCCTTTTCAAACAGTTTTCTGGTAAAAAAAACTGTAAGTGAGGAGCGATTCGTCTTAATAGTAAACCCAACTTATAAAAGAAGAGGTTTTAATAGCAATTTATCCATCAAAAGAGTCAGATTTTTAAATTGATTCTAAATATATTGAATTGGAATTTTTAATCCTACCCCCCCCCCCCCCCAAAAAAAATAAAGATCTCCGGAAAAATTTGCCTCATTTAAAAAAAAAAAGACTAAAAGACGAGCAATTTTGACAAAATTACACCCTCTAATTCAGCATATCAGAAAACGCTGTTGCAGAGGTTTGAAGAATCTATTTGAACACTGTGAAATTAGTATTTTTCCAAGAAGAAGTATCACGTACGTGTGTTTATTTGCTTTTTTTCAGAGCGGATCATATAGAGCCGATGGTCCTGGAATGTCATGAAAAGGGTCATTTAAACAGAAACTGAAAGTTCTAGTGCTATTTTCAATCAGCCAAGATATTTTACAACCATGTTTTCTTCTATTTTATGGCACAAAACAGCAACTTTTGCTCAAAGAGGACCAAAAAATTATCAAGCAAAAATTCTAAGATAGCCAATTGATTTGAAATTACCAGAAACTGTGTAGTAAACTTTCCAGTTTCAGAGACAGTATTTTATAGAAGAATTGTATTGGAAAGTGAGAATGCTATGCCTTGTTGGAATTTGGATTGGACTGAAATTTCCTTGTGCTAGCTTCCTTGCTGTTAGAATCTTCCCTATTTTATACTTATGAAAAAATTATGTAAAATCTATATTCTACTTCTAAGCTAATGTTTGGGGAACCATGAAAAATGTCAGTTGCCCCTCTCCCTCTCCTCTCATTATCACCATCAGAAAATAAATAAAAAGAAGTTCATAGTAGAGACAAAAAAATAAAAAATCAGATTGGCACCCCTCATAGTCTATGCCCGGAGACAGCCGTCTCCACTTGCCCCGCTTAGTTCTGCCGCTGGGTTTATGGGCCAATGGAGAAACTTGACCATATTTTCAAATTTTGAACTGGACATTTAGAACAAATGAAGTCAAGCATAGTTTACATACTATATGTCCTCTTTTCTTCTGTATCTTCCTAAAACTGTCATTCAAATCAAATCCATGGTTGATCAGCATTGGAAGAGGGATATTTCAAACAGAAATTGTTAGTTCTAGTGTCCTTTTTATGGCTAGAGCTGATTGACGATAAAAAGGACCCTTGCTTGCAATTTTGGCACAGAGTCCCATCTTGGCACAACAGACAGTCATTTTGCAAATTGCCACTACTAGGAGATAGAACAAATATTCAAAAACTATAATTCTAGAGGCACCTCCCCCTCCAAAAAAATACCCCAAGTAGGACACAACAAAGAAGAGAATAAATTTAAAAGCCCATTTTTTCAAAATGAAAGCCAAAAGGGAAAATAAAACTGATAACGGCCAGGAATTATTCAAACACAAGGGGGTGGGCTGCCATTTCCTCCGTTTCCCAATCTTTACACCAAAGTATTGCCAACTTATTCACCAAAGTATTGTAATCACCAACTGGCTATACTTTTCCACTCTATTACACTTCCAGTTATTCATTTATAAGACTTTAGCCTAAAAATTGGTGGTTGAACAAAGGGGGTAGAAGTCCCCCATTAATTATCAAATAGTTTTGTTGGTGTTAAGCTTTAATATTACTTCTTACCTTCAATAAAAAAAAAATATTTACTATATGACAAAACAGCTAGAGTAAATCTGGCCACCAGTCATCCTGTTCTCCCTTCCAAAAAGAACAGTTTTTAAATATCTCACATTTTCGATTGGTTTTTACACAGCCAGTACAAAATTTCGAAAGTAATGCACTACTGGGAATTTTTTTAACCAAATTTTGATATTGTTGCAACTATACATCCCTAAACTAGAATATTTCTCTTATTATACTTTTTTGACTTCAGCAGGTTAATTTCTTAGGCTGTTGAAGTTTATGGCAAAAATGTCCGTATATCAAGAACTATAAAAGGAAAAACTAATCAGAAGCGATTAGAGGTCAGTGAAGACACGAGATAAAATGAACAGTCGCTAATAACGATTCGACTGTCTGTTAATGATACTGCACTGAGCTTCTATAATGCTGAATGGGTTTTTTTCACGGCAAAAGTAAAAGCAAATTATGGTCTGAGCTTCTAATAAATTGATCCATAAAATCAAAGACAAAAATACTAAGAATTTGGTTATGTAAGGGTCGAGATATATCTCACCTCTTTAAACGAGCAACAACTACGTGTTTATTTATGTATATAATTTTTCTGGACAATATAGACAATATGTATATAATGACAATATGTATGACAATACATATTGATGTAGACAATATGTATGTAATAAAATAACCTCTTTAAACGAGCAACAACTACGTGTTTATTTATGTATATAATTTTTCTGGACAATATAGACAATATGTATATAATGACAATATGTATGACAATACATATTGATGTAGACAATATGTATATAATAAAATAACTTCTTTAAACGAGCAACAACTACGTGTTTATTTATGTATATAATTTTTCTGGACAATAGGTCCATAGTTTTTGGAAAATTGACATCCTGGGATTTTTTGGCCTAGAATAGAATCTATATAGGTCACGAGTTTGAGAAAGTTTATCAAGAACTTTAGTTTTGGAAAAACATCCCGTGAGTGATATCATATTTATGAGCACATTTCAAGAGAATAAATTATTCCCCCGCCCAGAAGTGATCGTATCGTTTTTAAGTATTTATGACGCAGGTGACATTAGAAAAGCAACATAGCTAAATATAAAATACCAAGTGATAATGAGTCTATTTACAAAAGAAGTTCTAAGCAGTTTAGTTTTGCTTAAAGGAGAAATGAATAACCTAGACCATTAAATGTGACAAAAACAAGGTTGTTGAAAAAAATGTCTGAAGTAATGATAAAAAAAAATGAAGAACAAAGAAATATACGGTTAGAATACTTGGGACAACGGCAATAACAAGGAGTAAAAAATGAAAGGAGGAACAAAGAAATGCCAGGTTAGAAGATAAGCGAGTTCGAGAATTAAAATGAGTCAAAAACAAAAATGAACAACGAAGAAATAGACGGTTACAAGATATGCGACAACGAGGCAGAAATGAATTAAAAATGAATGTGGAGACAAAAGAAATATGCGGTTAAAAGATATGCCACAGTGAGAACAAAGAATTATGTGGTTAGAAGAGGCAGCGAGCATTACGAGCGACAGTGAGAATCAGAATGTGTCTAAAATATTTTGGAAAATTAGCACCCTGGGATTTTTTGCCTGCAAAAACGGTTTACATAAATCACGAATTTGAGAAAATTTGGTTGAACGATTTTTTTAAAAGATGTCATATGAGTAAATTTCAAGAGAATAAATTTCATCGCTACCCCCCGCCCCCAGGAGTGATTGCATCGTTCTTGTATCTATGACGCATGCAACAATACAGAAATAACATAGGTAAGTTTAAGATACGAATTGCAATGAGTATGTTTACAAAAGGCGTTTTAAGCAGTTTCACAACTCATAGAGGAAAAATGCATAACCTAGATCATCAAATGTGACAAGACCAATCCGAGCAGCTAAGGTAAAAGATGTTGAAAAGATGTCTGAAGAAATAATAAACGAAAACGAAGAACAGAGAAATATACAGATAGAATACTCGCGTCAGTAGCAATTACATCGAGTCAAAACAAAAGTGAAGAACAAAAAAAATGCGGCAAAGAAACATGCGACAGCTAGGAGTAGAATGAATCCAAAATGAAAGTGAAGAGCAAAGAAATATATGATGAAAAAGTATGCCACATCGAGAACAAGAAGATATGTGGTTAGAAGATACACGGCAGCGAGAATTACAAATGACAGTGACAATCAGAACGTGTCAAAAATGAAAGTGAAATGTCATTGTGGCCCTTCAACATTAGATGTGTTCCCTTTAGAGGCCCTCTATTTTCCCTAGGAAAGAGTAGCAAACAAAGGTGATTCATTTGGAGGTTGCTACTTACAACAAGAATAAATGAATGTATGCCGTCGGTATTACCATAGAATGTCATCAAACCTATGGTGACCCTATGACATTAAGAACAAGTTCACATTATCTGCTATTACAAAACAAGTGATAAAAGGAATCAACATATACAAGCCGGCCACATAACCGTGCGGGGGCCCGGCCAATAAAACTAACAAAAATCACTAAAAACAAGAGTTTGGCTACCGTTCCCTTCCTGAACTGTAGATGTCTTAAGCCTAGTGCGTCATTGGCGCTTTAAAGAATTAAATAAAAAAAAAAGTTTTTTTTAACTGAAAGTGAGGAGCGACATTAAAACTTAAAACGAACAGAAATTACTCTATATATGGAAGGGGCTGTTCCCTCCCTAACGCCACGCTCTTTACGCTAAATTTTGACTGTTTCTCTCAACTCTACTTTTTAAAACAGTAAAAAAAAATTAGAATAAAGAGCGGGGCGTTGAGGAGGGAACAGCCTCTTTCATATACGGAGTAATTTCCGTTCGTTTTGAGTTTTAATGTCGCTCCTTACTTTCAGTTAAAAATACTTATTTTTTTTTATTTAATTTCCGAACGTTTTCGAATTAATGCACATTTTGATTTTGGCTCTTCGCACATGGATAATTAAAACGAATTAAAAATAATTAAAAATAATTAAAAATTTGCATATTAATTTTTTTTGGCTAAATGGCTTTCTCGTAGTTTTATTCGGACGATTTGAGGAAAAAGGAGCGGGAGAGGAAGCCTAGTTGCCCTTCAATGTTTTGGTTACTTAAAAAGGCAACTAGAACTTTTAATTTTTTACGAACATTTTTATTAGTAAAAAATATACATAATTTACAAATTAACTTACGTAACAAACTTCTATATTCGTATGTTTTTATTACGTATTTGAAGATGTTCGCCCCCTCGTCAATACCTCGCTCTTTATACTTGAGCTTTAATTTTTTCTCAATTCCTTAAGAATGACCCGTGAATCACAAAGGCCGTAGAATAAATAGTTGAAATTACTAAAAATACTTTAGCGTAAAGAGCGAGGTATTAGGAGGAGGTGAACCCTATATGTGAAACTATTTCCGTTCGTTTTAAGTTTTAATACTGCTCCTTACTTTCAGTTGAAAAAACTTTTTCATGTTAGTTTTTCATTGTTTTTTAAATAATGCTAGAAAATCCTGCGCCCCCTTCATAGAACTTCTCTTCCCCCATGCCAAATTCGTACATGGAAAGATCCCCGAGCTTAACTCCCTCTCTTAAACCCTCCTTCCCCAACCAAAAAAATCCCCCTGAAAACGTCTGTACACTTCCCAATAGCCATTACTATATTTAAACGATGGTCAAAGTTTGTAACTTGCAGCCCCCTCCTTCCGTAAGGGAAAAAGGAGTGATACTTGAAATGCAGCTGAATAAACATCCTCAAAATCTACTTTTACTTAGCAATCAATTAAGGGAATGTAAATTTATCTTAGGCAGACTAATAACTCCAAAGGTGACACAAATCTGAAATATAAAAAAAATATAACAAGCTTTGCCATCTAGGCTACAGAATAATTTTTTAATGCGAAATGGTACTTCTCTTCTGCGCAATTATTGAAAACACCAAAATTTGTGATTTTGCAGCATCTTTTTCTTCACCTTTTTATATCTGACTATATAGTATGTTGGACGAAGTTGGACAAAGAGTCTTGGAAAACAGTTGGCTTTATTCTTTGATCCGTATAGTATAATTGACGCCATCTTGTACCGGTTCTCGACCATCTAATGGTTGCAACAGTCGTTCAGACCAGATTTGTTTTGGACAACCTGCACGAGATTTTGTTCGGCCTTTTTTAAGCGGCGTTCGAATTAACCTCCGCAGCCGTCCTTTGCAGGCCCGAAGTGTGATTTTTCTAATTAATGTTTTCTTATTGTTCTTGACAATGCAATAAACCTTAAAAAGTCCTTGTTTAGGAAATAACATTGCATTGTATTTTATAATTAAAGGTCTATTTATGTAAATTGAATTTGAGCGTCTAACAATGGACAATAATAGGGTTTCATTCGATAATCTGTTGCCTTTTATTGCAATTAATTACAGTAAGAAATAGTGAACCAGACCAAAACCTTACTGTTAAAATTATGTTTTTACAATTTATAAACAAGTTTATAAACAAATTGTATAAACAAGTTTATACAATTTTTTAATCTCAGTATTTAAAGTAAGAAGTTGAGTAACTTTTGTTTCGTGTATTTTATTTTGTATATAAGTGTCAAGTGTTATGTTCAACCTTTAAAAGTGTTTTTTTGCATCACTGCCCTAGTTTTTCTTTCTGCTTATGTATTTATCTTATATAACTAAGCGAAGGTGTTTATGTAATGAACATGCTTACTTGGTAGCTTTCTAAACAAAGGGGCTACCCGCTTTCGGCAGTCTGGGATATATCTACGGGTATCACTTTTTCCACCGTGCGTGACATAATTCCATCATACTACCATTCTTTTTTCACGCATAACAAATTTCGTTCAACTCATGCAACACTTTCATCACACTTGGTTTCCCTCACCTAGTATATGCAATTTTAAAAACGTGTCACCCCTTGGCTTAAGCGCAAGATTAATTTTGTAAATCCTGTACTTAAAATTAATCAGAGAACACGAGGTCATATTTTTCAACTCATTATCAAACAGTTCGTGGTAACGAACTGTAGTAAGGAGCGACCCGGCTCAATAGTACATACATCAAAAGAATCGCATTTTAATGCTGATTTTAAATATATAAGTTTCATCAAGTTTAGTCTTACCCATGAAAAGTTACGAGCCTGAGAAAATTTGCGTTATTTTAGAAAATAGGGGGAAACGCCCCCTAGAAGTCATAGAATCTTTACGAAAATCACACCATCAGATTCACCGTATCAGAGAACCCTACTGTAGAAGTTTCAAGCTCCTATCTACAAATGTAGAATTTTGTATTTTTTGCCAGAAGGCAGATCACGGATGCGTGTTTATTTGTTTTTTTTTTTTTTTTTTTTTTTTTTTTTTCTTTTTCCCAGGGGTGATCGTATCGACCCAGTTGTCCTAGAATGTTGCAAGAGGGCTCATTTTAACGGAAATGAAAAGTTCTAGTGCCCTTTTTAAGTGACCAAAAAAATTGGAGGGCACCTAGGCCCCCTCATAAGCTAATTATTTTACCAAAGTCAACAAATCGAAATTCTGAGATAGCCATTTTATTCAGCGTAGTCGAAAAACCTTATAACTATGTCTTTGGGGACGACTTACTCCCCCACAGTCCCCGTGAGAGGGGCAACAAGTTACAAACTTTGACCAGTGCTTACATATAGTAATGGTTATTGGGAAGTGTACAGGCGTTTACAGGAGGATTTTTCAGGTTGGGGGAGGGGTTGAGAAGAGGGGGATATGCTGGGGGAACTTTCCATCGATAGTTTGTCATGGCGGAAGAAAATCTCCATGAAGGGAGCGCAGGATTTACTAGCATTATTTAAAAAAAATGAAAAAATAAATATGAAAAAGTTCTTTCAGCTGGAAGTAAGGAGCAGCATTAAAACTTAAAACAAACAGAAATTATTACCCATTTGAGGGGCTCACCTCCTCCTAATACCTCGCTCTTTACGCTAAAGTATTTTTAGTCATTTCAACTATTTATTCTACAGCTTTTGTGATTCTGGGGTCATTCTTAATGAATTGGGACAAAATTTAAGCTTTAGTGTAAAGAGCGAGGATCTGACAAGGGGGGAACCCCCTCATATATGTAATAAAAATATGAGAATACAAAAGTTCTTTACTTAAGCTAATTTATAAGTTACGTAAATCTTTTACTAATAAAAATATTCGTAAAAAATCAAAAATTCTAGTTGCCTTTTTAATTAACCAAAAAACCGGAGGGCAACTAGGCTTCCTCCCCCGCTCTTTTTTTCTCAAAATCATTCGATCAAAATTATGAGAAAGCCATTTAGCCAAAAAAAAAAATGCAAATTTTGTTTTAATTATTCCTCTGCGGAGAGCCAAAATCAAAACATGCATTGATTCAAAAACGTCCAGAAATTAAATAAAAAAAACAAATTTTTTTAACTGAAAGTAAGGAGCGACATTAAAACTTAAAACGACCAGAAATTACTTCGTATATGAAAGAGGCTGCTTCCTCATCAACGCCCCGCTCTTTACGCTAAAGTTTTTTATTGTTTTAAAAAGAAGAATTTAGAGAAAGAGTCAAACTTTAGCGTAAAGAGGGGGGCGTTGATGAGGAAGCAGCCTCTTTCATATACGAAGTAATTTCTGGTCGTTTTAAGTTTTAATGTCGCTCCTTACTTTCAGTTAAAAAAATTTGTTTTTTTTATTTAATGACGCGTAAAGATCGACAAGATGTTGGAGAAACAAACAAACATTAGAATGAATGAACAGGTGGAAATGAAAGATGGTACTCCAAAAATTTCATTTTTAAGCATAAAAATTCTTATTGTTTGTTGAAGTATCGTTCAAAGACTCCTCTCACTGTTTAGTTCATGAACTTTTTCTTGAAAATATTTCCTGTTTTTTCGGTATAATTGGTATCCTGGGATTTTCTGGCCGAAAAAAAACGATCTATACAGGCCAGAAGTTTGAGAAAATTTGTTAAGAGCCTTAATCAAACAGTTCGTGGTAACGAACTGTAGTAAGGAGCGACCCAGCTCAATAGTAACCAAAACTCTAAAAAACGGAATTTTTATACCAATAGATACATCAAAAGAATTGCGTTTTAATACTGATGTTATATATATAAGTTTCATCAAGTTTAATCTTACCCATCAAAAGTTACGATCCTGAGAAAATTTGCCCTATATTAGAAAATAGGAGAAACACCCCCTAAAAGTCATAGAACCTTAACGAAAATCACACCATAGGAATCAGCGCATAAGAGAACCCTATTTCAAAAGTTTCAAGCTCCTATATACAAAAATGTGAAATTTTGTATTTTTTGCCAGAAGGCAGATCACGTATGCGTGTTTATTTGTTTTGTATTCTTTTTCCCCAGGGGTGGTTTTATAGACCCAGTGGTCCTAGAAAGTTGCGAGAGGGCTCATTCTAACGGAAATGAAAAGTTCTAGTGCCCTTTTTAAGTGACCAAAAAAGTTGGAGGGCACCTAGGCCCCCTCCCACGCTAATTATTTTCCCAAAGTCACCGGATCAAAATTCTGAGATTTTTTTGAGAATTTTCATAGTCAAAAAACCTTATAACTGTATCTTTGGGGACGACCTACTCCCCCACAGTCCCTGTGGGAGGGGCTACACGTTACAAACTTTGACCAGTGCTTAGATGCAGTAATGGTTATTGGGAAGTGTACAGACGTTTTAAGGGGGATTTTTTGGTTGGGGAGAGGGGTTGACAAGCGGGGGATATGTTGGGGGAACTTTACATCGAGGAATTTGTCATGGGGGAAGAAAATTTCCATGGAGGAAGCGCAGGATTTTCTAGCATTATTAAAAAAAACAATGAAAAAATAAATAGGAAAAAGTTTTTTCAACTGAAAGTAAGGAGCAGCATTAAAACTTAAAACGAACAGAAATTATTACGCATATGAGGGGCTCACCTCCTCCAGATACCTCGCTCTTTACGCTAAAGTATTTTTATTAATTTCAACTATTTATTCTACGGCTTTTGTCATTCAGGGGTCATTCTTAAGGAATTGGGATAAAATTTAAGCTTTAGTGTAAAGAGCGAGGTACTGACGAGGGGGTAAACCCTCTCATATACGTAATTAAAACATGAGAATACAAATGTTCGTTACCTAAGCTAATTTGCAAGTTACGTATATCTTTTACTAATAAAAACATTCATAAAAAATTAAAAGTTCTAGTTGCCTTTTAAAGTAACCAAAAAATCGGAGGGCAACTAGGCCTCTTCCCCCGCTCCTTTTTTTCTAAAAATCATTCGGTCAAAACTATGAGAAAGCCATTTAGCCAAAATAAAATATACAAATTTCGTTTTAATTATTCATCTGCGGAGAGCCAAAATCAAAACATGCATGGATTCAAAAACGTTCAGAAATTAAATAAAAAGTTTTTTTAACTGAAAGTAAGAAGCGACGTTAAAACTTAAAACGAACAGAAATTACTTTGTATAGGAAAGGGGCTGCTTCCTCATCAACGCCCCGCTCTTTACGCTAAAGGTTTTTACTGTTTTAAAAAGTAGAGTTGAGAGAAAGAGTCAAACCTTAGCGTAAAGAGCGGGGCGTTGATGAGGAAGCAGCCCCTTTCATATACGAAGTAATTTCTGTTTGTTTTAAGTTTTAATGTCGCTCCTTACTTTCAGTTAAAAAAACTTGTTTTTTTATTTAATTTTGAAAAACAAGATTCATGTTTGTGAAATCGTATTTATGGGTACATTCGAAAAGCATACATATGCCGTATTTGCTGAGTAGTGGTTATACCGTTGCTAGTGTCTATGATGCAGGCAAAATTACACAAGAAACATGATTGACAAGAAAAATCATATGATTGATGTTGTACTTATGAGTATGGCATTTTTGAAAAAAACGTCCAAAGTAATGATAAACGAAAATGAAGAACAAAGATATACAGTCAAAATACTTGCGTCAGAGATAATTACAACGAGTCAAAACAAAAGTGAAGAACCAAGAGAAATCTGATTCAAAGATAAGAAGTAGCAAGAGTTAAAAAAAGTAAAAAACAAAATTGAAGAACAAAGAAATATGTGGTTAAAATACATGTAATATCAAGGAATAGAAAGAAGTAAAAATGAAATTTAAGAACAAAGAAATACGCGGATAACAGACACGCCACAGGAAGAACAAAGAAATACGTGTCTAGAAGATAAGCGGCAGTGAGAATATATACAAACCTTATACATGACGAGTGCCGTAGCCCCGCTTCGAAATTGGCTAAATAGTTTTTTTTTTCTTAACTGGCGTATTGAAATTTCTGGCCGCTAAAATGATCTAAAAAGGTCACAGCTTTAAGGAAAAATTTTTATTTTTCAAAGGGTGATTGTATCGAACTTATGGTGACGCTGTGAAATCGAGAAGAGGCTCATACTGTCTGCGGTATAAGTGACAATGAGAATCAATATATACTAGCCTGCCACGCAGTCATGCGGAGGCCGGCTTCAAAATATGATACATAGTTTTTTTTTCTTAAAACTGGCACATTGACGTTCCTGGCAGCAAAAACGATCTAAATAGGTCACAAATTTAGGGAAAAATTCGTATTTTTCCAAGGGTGGTTGTACCGAGCTGTGGTGACTTCATGACATCAAAAAGAGACTCACACTGTCTGCAGTTATAAGACAAGCGACAAGGAAAATCCAAATATAAAAGCATGCCGCGTAGCCGTGCCGGGGACCGGTACTAGGTCTAGACTAGTCTTGGACTCGTTATGACTGTAACTCATGCTTATCTTCTAACTGTAGATTTTATTTACGATTTGACAAGATCACTCCTGTCACTTTTCTTCTAACCGCAGATCCTTTTCTCTACTATTTACATTTGAAATTCATAATGATGCTTTTGTTGTATTAGCTTCCGATTTTTTTTTTTTGCACTTCATAACCGTGAATCATTACATTAGATTTTTCCCCGTGGCGATGCTTGTCATGTCTCCTATTTATTCACCGCCACAAGGTACAGTTAGTGGAAGGGATATAGTAAAGGAGAAGCCAACTTTTTCCTTTTCTTAGAAGTTCTTGTGCGGGCGAAGCTGGGTTCACTTATCCACTACATGCTGGAAAAAAAAATGTTTCTCTCCAGAAAGTGTGTAAAATCGAAAGTCTATTTAAATTTACTTATTTGTAATATAGTTCTTTAAGGGGAGGTTGCCCAAAGCCTAAAAGGGCAGTTTTGGGCCAAATCTAACTTTTCTTGGGAAGTTCAACTAATCAATATAGAAAACAGAATTAACCTTGAGCATTCCTTCAATTGGAATAATATCTATAAAATAAGCCTGCAAACCAGATATTACAGCGAGAATAACAATAAAGTTTCCATGATGCTATTAGGCACCTATGGAGATACCGCAAATTCGATATGGAGTATACTGAAAATAGTAGGGTATTGCAGGCCAGTTTTCACGTATTTCTATTTATTTTGATGAGATATATCTATTTATGTTAATAGGGATGTTTAACTTTATAAATTTATTTATTCACTGGCGGATTCAGGGGGGCCAGGGGGGGCATGGCCCACGCCGCCAAGAGTTTTCTTTTGCCCTCTTTCCCTTTTTTATGTTTTTTATTCTTTTGTTGAATAATTTGTCAATTTGGTCAATTATTGTCACCTTTGGTGCATTGCCTCCCCCCCCCAAAGATTTCGCTGTAGATCCGCCCCTACATTTATTTGTTAATTCTTATGATTTTGCTTGCTGCTTTGACCCGAATTATTTTTCTTTTTTTAGATAAAATCATACAAGATCAAATTTTTTCTTGAAAAAGGTGGAAAAGAAGGGAATACCTCCAGAACTGATATTTTTCCAATGAAACGTCCTTTAAAAATTAAGGCATCATAACATGGGAAATCAATTTTAGAATTTAAGGCAACCTTAAGAAAAACCTTACGGACTCACTCTTTTAAGGACTGTTCACAATTTTAAAATGTTTTTATGCATAAATTAAATATTGGCCTATGGGCCGGGTTGGAGGTTGCAGGATGTCCCCTTACATTTATGTCATCTCTCCATGTGATATTAAAAAACAATATAAATTAAACAAACTAACGTATGGACTTCCAAACAAAATTAAAGGGGGCGTTAAAAATTAAGACAAACTGGAATGATTCTATTTAGGAGAGGGTTACATACCTCATAGAGGCCATAAACACCATTCCTTGCGCTAAAGCATAGCTTATGAGTTATCGAAGGTATATTTAGTATCTATAATTCATTGAAACATTTTGAGAAAACCGTCTGAGCAACCCCCCATGAGCAACCACCTGAGCACAAAGAATATATAAAACAAAGAGAGGCCCGCTCTTATAAAGACTGAAAATGGCCCGTAGGATTAGACACCAAAGCCTAAAAATAAAAGTTATGACAATATTTACATACTAAAATCTAATCTTTGTTCTGACTCCGAATATGTAAAATTATTTAATAATATTCCGTTTGTCATGTCGTGAGGGTAAAAAAATTGACTAGTTTCAGAAAAAAGGCCACCCACTCCCTCACTCCAAGGATAGGGGTGCGATTTTGAAGGAATTTACACTGTCAATTTAAACATGTGTAATAATCTCAAAGCAGAGATTCCAACCTCTGTTCTAGAGAATATAAATATGAAAATTTTCCCAGCCTGGATAGTCAATAATCTGTCTTTACTGGTTTGTTGTTTCTTCTTTTTTTTCCAGGAATCCTTGGAAATAATAAAATTTTGTAAACAATCGAGGCTCTACTCATTCGAATTGAAACTTGAAGTTAGGTAAAACTAAGGTTAGTTCTTTTGTACCCGTGTTCGGCCTCTTTGGGTCGGATAGCACCTTGCTAATTTTAGTACCCAAATTGGCATTTGAAGTCAAAGGATAGTAATTGCTAATTTTGGTGCTGAGGAAAAAAAATGTTCAGATGACATGATATTGACGTCATGTTATACAGGGTGCCAGTGGGATTGTAATTCGCTAAAACCTGGTTATGTTTTTTTTTAAGAATGTTGGGTGTTCGGCAGTCATAGAATCACTGTGACCTTTCCTGTGAGCCAACGTTGACTTACTCTGTTTGAGCTAAGCAGCTACTCAATGAAAGGTGTACACACCTTATGTTAGAGACAATTGGAGAAACAATTTTCTCAGAAAAGGTTTATGGCACGCGACTAATTGCAAGTTAACTCTAGTTAGTAAGCCACACTGTGATGCGTAAAATCCCGATTACTAGTTGCACATCTAAGAAAACATGAAATTTTCGTTGACATAACGTTGATCTTTATCTTTTTAAATTAAGCCCAAATTTGAAGAAATACATAAGGCAGCTAAGCTATACAAAAAAAAAGTAAAATCAAAAATAAGCCTAGAATTGCTGACATTCCAAGAGGGAGGGGTGCAGGGTTGAATTTCTTCCTGCATCCTATCGTAGCGTTATTTAAGTAACCTCTCAATTTCTTGAAAAAATCAACAAAAACAACAAAAATTGCCCTTCCTTAGAACTTGAAGAAACACATTCGCACCTCCTCCCCCTGATTTTTTGATAATTGACGCAACTAAGCGCAGTGACACCTTGTTCCCTAAAAATATATATAATAATAATATATAAAAATATATATAATTCCCAACACAGAAAAAAATGTTAATGTACAGCGTTTATACAAAAGTACTTTCGTCATACAGTATGTCACAGTTACGTACAAACTGTTCAAAAGCAGCTCCGTGGATTTTTTGTGGATGTGGGGTGGGGGTCAAGTGCAAAGTTTGAAACTTTCCTTAATGTATTCCAGATAACAAGGTGTGCAATTAGCTCCCTCGCCTCTCTATATTTGGATAATACAGTTTTGTGCTTTGAAAAGCAAACAAAAAGAAAATAAAAAGAATTTTGTAAGTAAAGAATGATAGTAAAACCTTACCCAATTAGTGCAACATCTCCCTATTCAGGGCTACTACCCCCTTTACTATTCTCGTTATATTGCAGTTTGACTCATAAGAGAGCAATTTGACAAAAATATAATTTTTTCTGTCTATTCTTCGAGAATGAAACAGTTCGTTTAGCTGCATTTACTGTAACTTGACTGATTGACAACTGATCAAACTAACACTTGTGACTCCATTTGTTGCATTGCAAAAAGCTTTCAGTAGAGCACTAGAAAGCGTAACAAGTGGAGAGGCCGGGATATGAGGATATTTTATATTAATTTAAAGTTTTAATGTGCGTCTTTAATTGCACTGAAGAAAATCAAACTTCCTTTATTGAATCTCGCTTTACATAGCGATACCAATAGTCGTGAATGGCTATATTGTCTTGAAACAAGACGCCTTAACAAATTTTCAGTATATTGTTGTTATTTTATCATCTGGTAACCATTTTAGCCATAATCTTGTCGGTCCTCTAGGGGTGCGAACTGATGGCGAGTGAGAACAGAGGGGAACTGAATCCATATTTGAAGAATCTTCCCCTAGATTTTGAAGAAAATCTTTTACTGGCATTTTCATTAAAATAAATCTTATTTGGGATATTCTCATTAAAAAAATAATAAGATGACAACCTCCCTTGAGTTCTTAGCGATAAATTTTGCCTCCTCACTTCTCCAATAAATATTTAGTGGCTGACACCACTATTCTCGTCTAATGTTGAATTATCTATTCAGTAGGTCTAATGTAAAATAATGATGACTCTTTTCCCCTGATTGATGTCCCAAAATGATTGGGTCTCCTGTCTGAATGAAGTTTTATCTCATGCCAGTTTGAATATGTAACAACTTTATCTGGAAATTAAAATCGTGATATTTATATATTTGACCAGATTAATAACTTGTTTTGTTTTCAAATTTCGATATTTAACAATATTCGATAAGTTCTTCCCTTGAACTTTTATAACTTTCTTGTATTCAACTTACCTATTTCAGATCAACATTTATATCCTTATATTAAACTATGAATATAAGAAACTGTTTCCTTAGACTAGCCTAGATCTAGACTAATACAATCTTCCGTGGAGTGAAATAAGTTAAAGCATTATTTTACTCACGCATGATTAATCGAGAAGTACTTGGGTGCAACCATATACAAGATAAGTCTTAGTGATAGTTATATATAATAATAACAATAAATAACTCGTTAATGGTGCTGATAGTAATCATACGCACACCTTGTAAAGATTGATAATAATTGTACCTGGCGATTGTGATTTACATAAATTACCATGAAATATAGACAATGGCGTACAATACTGATAATAATTTTAGTATTAAAGAAAGATAAAAAAGAAAAAAGAAGAAACAAAGGAAAGAAGAGAGAAACTTGATAAAATAGTAGAAGGGATCCAGAAAATAAAGAGAAAAATCATTAATGGTGGCTATAGTAATCATGTATACACCTTGTAAAGGTTCATAAAAATCGTACCTGGCGATTGTGATTTACACAAATTACCACTAAATTTATGCAAATGCATGCGTTATGGGTAAAAATTTTAGAATTAAAAAAAGATGAACAAGAAAGAAGAAAGAGCAAAAGGAAGAAAAGAGAATCTTGACAAACTCGTAAAAGAGAGCGAGGAAAAACTAGAAATAATTCAAAAATGTGGAGATAGTATTCATACACACATCTTTTAAAGATTGATGATAACCGTCTTTTTGCGATTATGATATCCATAAATTACCATTAAATATATAAAAGACCTTACGTTATGGATAGCAATTTAACCATAAAGGAAGGTGAAAAGAATAGGATAAGGGACAAAAGAAAGAAAAAAGAGGCTTAAAAACAATTTGAAGAGAACCAGAAAACAATACAACTAATAAATAACTCGTTAATGGTGGTAATGGTAATCATACGCAAATCTAGCAAAGATTGAAGTACTTTTGACTTACATAAATTACCATTATATAGACAATAGTGAGAATATAACTAGAAAAAAATACAGTAACAGTTCCTGTTGATGTTATTTTTCTAAATTACCATTAAATGTATACAATAGTATTTCTAATTTTAGCATTAACAATGTTTGCAAAAATAATAAGAAGTAATAAAGAAATAGGAAATAAGCTGGAAAAACAAGTAGAAGGGATTAATAAATAATAAGAAACAATTAATAACTCGTTAATGTTGGTTACAGTAATCATGCACAGTAGCAAAAATTGGTAATAATTGTTTTTACACTATAAATTATGATTTACATAAATAACATAACATTGTTATGGATAAAAACTTTATAATTTACAATAAGGTAAAAAATAAAAAAGGAAGAAACAAAAGGAATAAAAAAGAGAAACTCGAAGATCCAATAGAGGAAACCTCCAATAATTGGTAGCAATAAATGGCTTCAACAGAAAATCTGAACATAATTGGTCCTGGCGACTTCGATTTGCATGGATTTACATCAAATATACACAATGGCGTATGCTATATTTGAGCTTATGTTCGGTAATGATTTACCCCGAACTACCTATTGTACTCCCTGCCGAAGGCATTGAATAAAAAGATCGGCAACAGTGTAACGCAGACCAATGGTTTGCATGCGAAAAAGTTTAAGTTATGTTTAATTATGCTATGGGGTATGGATAATTTTTAGCACTGAAAAAAGGTGAAAAGATAGAAGAAGGAATATAGGCAACAAAAGAAAAGCTTAAAAAACTAGTAGAAGAAATTTAGAAAAACAAGAAAAGTAAATCAGAGACAACAATTCAGAATTGCCTCTAGTAGAGAGCATAGCCTTCAATGTGTTTTTTTTGTATTATTATTCATGTCTATTTTGTATGAAAGGGGTTATCATAAGAAACTCCAGAAGGGACTTATTACTGTAATTCAAATGCTTAAGTTCCCTTTCCAATTGTCAAATATGATTAAAAGCAACCAGTTTCCTCCCTTGTTCATTTTTCTTCCCATCTTCCCATAAGCCGCCAAGGCATCCGATCAAATTTTTGGTCGGATGCGTTTTAAAAACTTGGGTTTTATAACAAATAAGAGGGCTTGTTAGCTGTTTGGAATGTTATAAACTCTGAATTCTCAGGAATCTTTTCCTGAGGATGATAAGAATCTGACACTTTTTAGTGAGAGGGAGGGGTGTTAGGCATCTGTAAATGAGTGAAAACTGTTTGTCTCTGATCTTTTGAGGTTTACTTCCATAACCCTTTGGGATAAGAGAAACTTCAATTGTAAAAAAGTAGCTCTGGGGCACGGTCCCTCTCCCCGTGAAACTTGGCCCTGAAGAGGCCAAAAAAATATTTTTTGATCTGCACGAAAATTATATTCTTGAGGCCTTGGGCTAAGGAGACCCCGATAAGAAAGGAGCAATCGAAAAAAAAAATTATTAACACCTTCCCATGTTGGTGAAAATAATGGTGCAGACTATTAATGATCGATATTAGTTTTTATTCTTAGATTGTGACTTACATAAATTACCATTAAAAATATAATAGAGTATATCTTGGATAAAAACTTTAATTTTACGAAACGATAAAAAAAAAGAACGAACAAACGAAAGAAAAAGAGAAATTCAAAAATCTAATAGAGAAAACCATGAAAAAATAGTAGCAATAAATGGGCATTAAAATGGTGATGATGCTAGTCATAGCACCGCTTAGTGAAAACTGAACGTGATTGTTTCTCGCGACCCTGATTTCCATTAATTAACATTCAATATATGCAGCAGCGTATGCTAGGGATAATAATTTAGCATTTAAGAAAGGTAAAAAAAAGATAGAAGGTAAAACAAAACGAGCAAAAGAGAAACAGAGGGGTGGGGTTACCATGTCTACCTCATGACCGAAATTTTTGTCCGCCTCATGAGAAATTAACAAAAAAGACTATTACAAAATTTTAGCTGCACTTTGGAAAGATTAAACCCCCTAACTGAAAACAGCCTCCCTTGAACAAAAATCCTGGATGCGTCCTTGAGAAAAAATAAAATAAAATCAAAAAAGTGAAAAACGAGGCAACAGTTTAGCATTGCCTATAGTAAAGAGCTGTAAGCTTTCGATGTATTGTTGTTCTTTCTTTTTTCCATCCACTTTGTATGAAAGATCTGTCAGCAACCGGGGCAATAATGGCATTTGACACCCACCAGTCAACAAACCTCTTCTAGATATCAGATTATGGATATTTATTTCTCTAAAGAATACATTTAGTTATTGTACATTTATTTAGTTGTTTTATTATCGTTAATATGTATTTTTATGTATATTATAATATGTAATATAAAGGTCAAGAAAAACTCTAATGTTCCACGAAACAACATTTCATTGGTGAGACATTAGACATACAATGTAGATTATACACGGTTAATATTATCATATAGATTGAAATTTAATTTTACGTGCTTTTCACGAAGCAGATGTCTTTACAATGTCTTGTTATGAAAGACAATGTCCAATGTCCTTTAAAATGTCTCTATGTGGATTATGCTCAAGTTTGGGGAAAACTGCCCCTCTTTGCCTCCTCTTAGATCTGTCTCTGGTCGTAAAAGCTTCGCATGGCGCTCATTCGACTATCAATTGGAATTTCTAGTTCCTTTGTTAAGTATTAAAAGCAATTGAAGGCAGCCAGTTCCTTTCCTTATTCCTTGGCATTGTATATAAGTTTTGAGACAGACATTTTGCTGGAAATCGTTGAAAGGCTGTTATTCTACTGAGGATTCACAATCTCCATATTTCCTGAGGCAATATAATTACCTCAGGTAATTATATGATACAATGTAAATTGCCAAAGATATATGTTGTTTTTTTTTGGTCAGAGGCACTTCTCATGGAAGGGGTGTTTGTATAAACTTCGGAGGGGGCCATTCGATATTTGATCAAAATTTCTAGCCCCTTAGGTAATTATATGATACAATGTAAATTACCAGTCGTTGACTCATGGATTAAATCAAAGCCAACGCTCTAGCGTGACCTTTAGTAAAGAGCCAAAGATATATTTTTTTTTTTGGTCAGAGGCACTTCTCATGGAAGGGGTGTTTGTATAAACTTCGGAGGGGGCCATTCGATATTTGATCAAAATTTCTAGCCCCTTCCCATGCCTTTTTTTTCCAAATGCATAGGATTAAAATTTTGAGATAGCCACTTTGTTCAAAATAGGCCAAAAGTCAAAACAAACATGCCTCAAGGGTAAACATGATCCCCGCAGCCCCCAGAGAAAGGGCTGTAAGTTGTGCAAGTTGTCCATTGTTAACATATAAGGTTCCTGATTTGGATAACTTCGAAGATCACACTGCCTTTCCATGACAAAATATAACGGTTCAAAATAGGGATGAAGCCTTTTAATCGACAGTGCACAGATAAAAAAAATTTAACTGGATATTTCGAACACATATACAGTGTTCATCATCAGCAGTAAAACTGATGATGATTTTGAACTGTTATATTTTCGTTTCTGATGTGGATAAGTGTTTGATCCTGGGTCTCCAAAAAGCTTAGGGTATTAAAATAGAACTTTAAGGAAATGTTGAGAGGAATACTGAACACAAAGAAAACACTCATTATGCTTGTTGGTTGTCAAAAGAGGAAATCAGAAATAATTAAGAAACGTCTTGATGCATTAACTTGAAACTTTCAGGGTAGGTTGAGGGGATGTTGAAGAGTAATTGGAGGAAAACGGCTTGCCTGCTCTCCTCAAAGTTGATAAAATTTAAAAATTTTGTTTTAGTTCTAGTGAAGAAATACCTGAAGTTCGATGAGTAGAGTTTGCTATTCAAGGCTTGTGGGACGCTTGTGGGGTTCAAGGCTTGTGGATAGTACCGTGATTGCAAATGTTCATTTCGCATACAAATGATGCCAAAGCAAAAAATAATGTTATACAAGATAACTTACCTGGCTACCTATCTTCTGAGAATTGCATCTTTTTGGGGAGGGGCTTGAATTGTATAATTCTGAGCTAAGACGTAAGTAGTAGCACTAATAAACAAGATAAAAGAAACCTAAAGTTTGATTTTACAAAACCTGATTAAACATTGGAGATTAAAGAACCAAGCGGATAGAAATGTAGAAAAAAAACATGTTGCATTTTAATATCCTTATTGGATTTTCATCTTGTTTGTTAGATTTCCAGTTTTTTCATTAGATTTTCCTCACTACCGATGTTCAATTTTCTAGGCGTGCTGTAGGATTTTCAATTACTTTCACTGAGTGCCCTATACTAGTGTTGCATAAATTCTTAGGTTTATAATCTTACTAACCTGTTGTAGCACAATGGATTAATGTTCTTCCTTGGGAATATGGGACCCAGGGTTTGATCCCCGCCGCAGCAAGGCTGGGCGACAAGCTTGCTACTTGTCCCCGTAAAAAAACACCCAGCAACTGAAACGTCGATTCGACGCCCTATGCGCCAGCAATGGCTCTGGAGGAGCCATTGCTTACTTCTTACTTCTGGTACTAGAGATTCAATCTCCCTTTCTAATAATTAAAATAAACAATAAAAACCATATAAATAATCATTGATTTGCAAAAAACATTAAACATATTTCAGAAAAATGTGATAACTTCAATTTCTTAGGCCTCTTAGGCTAAAAGCTGACACCTTTGTAAAATATTTATATACTTCAGGAAAGGCTGGTTTTCCTTCCATCTGGAAAATTAACCTGAAAAGAAGATGCAATGAAACTAAGGCAAAAACAAGATGGAAGACATTTCCTCTTTCCTGTTCCTTGTTCCTGTTTTTTTTTTTTTTTTTTTTTTTTTTTTTTTTTTTTTTTTTTTTTTTGAGACAAAGGAGAGACAGGGTGTAATGATTATGATACAAATCCAGTCTTCTCTGGACACCTTTGATCTATTGATCTGATAGGTACAGTTCACATTAAACTATAAAAAATCTTTTCAGCTGAAAGTGAGGAGCAACATTAAAACTCAAAACGAACAGAAATCATTTGTATATGAAGGGGTTGCCCCCTCCTCAATACCTTGCTCTTCACGGAAAGGCTTCTAGCACTTTTAAAAAACTTCATATTTTAATGAATCGAAACTTGTGTGTTAGGAGTCGTTCTTACTAAATTAGGGCAAGAAATCAAGCTTTTTCCACAAGGAAAATTATTACCATGGAAACCAACCTCAAGCCGAAACCCCCCCCCCCCCCTTCCGAAGAATATCTGATGCTTCCCAATAACAAGTACTATACGTAAACAAAGGCCAAGTTTTATAAATTAAGATGTATCCCCAGGAGCTGAGGGGGGTATTTTATATCAAAATTATGATCGGATGATTTTGATGAAAATGGGCGGGGCAGGAGGGCTAGTTGTTCTCCAGTATTTTTTGTTACTTAAAAAAGCGGTAGAACTATTTATTTCCGTCCAAATGAGTCGTCTTCCAATGTTTTAGGATCACTTGTTCGATACGATCACCCTGGAAAATGAGAAACATACCCCGTGATCTTTCTCCTGACAAAAAATACAGAATTCCACATCTTGCAGAATTCATATCTTGCAGATAGGAGCTTGAAACCTCTACAGTAGCAATATCTGATACACTAAATCTGATGGTGTGATTTTCATTGAGATTCTATGACTTTCAAGGGTGTTTCTTCCTTTTTTCAAAATAAGTCAAATATTCTCAGGCTTGTAACTTTTGATGGGAATGATTTAACTAGATGAAACTTATATATTTGAGGCTTTGATATATATATTAGTATCAAAATTCTTTTTTTTAAGAATTTGGTTACTATTGAGCCGCGTCTCTCCTTAACGGTCCGTTAGTACGAACTGTTTGATAAATCCAGAAATGGTGAAACGGCCATAGTACGAAGGGTGCGCCCCTTAACCTTACTTTTATGACCTTAAAAAAAAAACTTTCATTATTACTTTTATGACTTTCAGATGAATCAGAAAAAATATACGTTAAACCCTTATGATGCATTACGAGGTTTGAATATCAAATAGTTCGTGGTAACGAACTGTAATAAGGAGCGACCCGGCTCAATAGTTAACAAAACTCTAAAAAACGGAATTTTGACGCTATTAGATACATCAAAAGAATCAGATTTTTATGCTGATTTTAAATATATAAGTTTCATTGAATTTAGTATTTACCATCAAAAGTTACGAGCCTGAGAAAATTTGCCTTATTTTGGAAAATAGGGGGAAACAGCCCAAAGAAAGAAAGAGAATCTTGACGAAAATCATACCATCGCATTCAGCATATAAGTGAACCCTACTGTAGACAAGCTCCTATCTACAAAAGTATGTAATTTCTAATTTTTGGCCAGAAGATCGATCACAGGTGCGTGTTTTTTTTTCTCAGAGGTGATCGCATCGACCCAGCTGTCCTAAAATGTCGCGAGAGGGCTCATTTTATCTGAAATTGAAAGTTCCAGTGCCCTTTTTAAGTGAACAATAAACTTGGAGGGCACCTAGGCCCCCTCCCACGCTCATTTTTTCCCAAAATCAATGGATCAAAATTCTGAGAGAGCCGTTTTATTCAACTTAGTCAAAAAACCGAATAATTATGTCTTTGGGGACGACTTACTCCCCCACAGTCCAAGTGGAAAGGGCCTCAAGTTACAAACTTTGACCAGTGTTTACATATAGTAATGGTTATTGGGAAGTGTACAGACGTTTTCAGTTTTTTTGTTGAGGGGTGGGGGGTGGTTGAGGGAAGGGGGTTACGTGGTAATATCTTTCCATGGAGTAATTTATCATGGGGGAAGAGAATTTCCATGAATTTTTAGCATTATTTATTGCAGGATTATCTTGCATTATTAAAAAAACAATGAAAAAATAAATATGAAAAAGTTTTTACAACTGAAAGTAAGGAGCAGCATTAAAACTTAAATGAACAGAAATTGTTACGCATATGAGGGGCTCAGCTCCTCCTAATACCTCGCTCTTTATGCTAAAGTATTTTTAGTAATTTTTACTATTTATTCTACGGCCTTTGTGCTTTAGGGGCCATTCTTAAGGAATTGGGACAAAATTTAAGTTTTAGTGTAAAGAGTGATATATTGAAGAGGGGGCGAACCCCCTCATATACGTAATAAAAACATACGAATATGGAAGTTCGTTACGTAATTCGTAGTTACATATATTTTTTACTAATAAAAACGTTCGTAAACATTACAGTTCTAGTTGCCTTTTTAAGTAACCAAAAAATTGGAGGGCAACTAGGCCTCCTCCCCCACTCCTTTTTTCTCAAAAAAGTCCGATTAAAACTATGAGAAAGCTGTTTAGCCAATAAAAAATGAATATAAAAAGTTTGTTTTAATTATTCAGGTGCGGAGAGCCAAAACTAAAACATGCATTAATCCATCTACTCATGAATGACTGATACAAAAATATACACCGTTTTGTCTACCGTCAGGTGAATCAACTTGACCAATCATTTATTGTCATAATCATTAAAAATTAAGTCCTAAAATGTGTTTCTAACAAGAAATCTTAAAGAAATGATTATAAAGAATGTTTTGAATTAATTTTCGCTTCTTGATCTCTTTTACACTGGCCTAATTTTTAGAAGTGTAGTTCCTAGTTTTCTCCAAAATTTAAGATCTAAATTTGAGAATCTTCAAAGCCCTTTGAATCCAAATTGAGCAAAAGCATGAGGCCCGAACTCTTTTCTTGTGCCTCATTTGAGCAGCACATCCATTTCTCATCAACTGAAATCCATTTCTCCCTTAAACTGTAGGGATTAGGTAAACGGACTGGCGCTTCCCTTGTATATTGGGGTACATCCTATATCCACTGGTATTCTGGCATTCATTGAGTTAATCGAATTCATCCCTGTGTAAAAGTGTGAAACCAGTTTCAAGCATGAGAGAGAAATAATGCTAAATGCCGTACTGAACTATATATCGCGATCAATGGCTGTCGGAATAAAGAAGGAAGTGTTTTAAAAACGAACTCTGGAATTTTTTGTTAGAAACTCGATTTTAAAGGCAACCGAATTTTTAATTAAGGATGCCAAAACGGGTGATCGATTTACAAAATGCTCGCAAGATGAGGATAATTTAGTGGATATTGCCAAGCTACTTGCACGATGCGCTGAAGAAAGGATCTCCCCATTATATTTGATTCCCAAGAAGTACCGGGCAGTAAAGCAGAAATAGGCGCATGTGTTATATCGTCGGTGAATGAAATGCGACAGCAGTTCTTGGGTTTTCTCAACCGTTACAGCAAAGTTCTACTCCCATGGCCACCCGGCAATCCTATAAGTGACAAAAGCCAGCCTACTCCAACCCAAGATGGACATTGTTCACTACCCTATTTCGTAGTTCTGAAGAATCCGCAACCCATTAACACGCCAAAAGAACAAAAACCAATTTTTTCGATCATGTGGGGAGAAGACCAATCGGTCAATTATGTTGAATTGTAAAGAAACCGACTTGAATGGCGGCTTGTTGTTAAGAAAAAAGGACAAGACAGACAGCATTGCTTATTCTATCAACCAGACATTAAAAGTGTAGAGGCAAAGGTGAAATCTCCAGTTCTTATTGGCGTGATAAAAAACATTCTAACCACATATGATGCCGAAACGGTAAAAGCCTGCGTTTCAGGTTGCGAAAGGGCAAAGCAGTCTAGTGGTAGTCGAACATATGAGTTGTATTTTTTTCTCACGTCATCAGCTAGGTCTGGCTGAGAAAAGCCCACCAAAACTAGACTGGATATTTTCCGATTAAAAAGATTGTGTACCTCCTAAAAAAATGGTATAAATGCCAGAAATTTGGTCACATTTCAGTGGCGTGTTCCGCTCCCCAGACTTGTCCACTTTGCGGTGTCCAAGGCCATACGTCGAATACTAGTACCCCATAAACGAAACTATTTAGATGTGTAGTATATAAATCGACAAAATATACATGTCAGTCATTCCAATGCCCTAAGATGAAAAAGCAAATTCGACAACAATAATGCTACGATGAATGAACAGAATACAAGGACTATGTCTTGGAATAGGAATGGAGGTGTGTCTCACAGAATCCCCATAACTGAAGAACTATGTCGGGGTAGCGATATTCAGTTCATTTAAGAACACTTGCTGACAAATGATAGCCTCAGCCTACTCAATTTTTCAGACAATCATACATTTTATTATGTACCAGCCAAGTCTTGTCAACGCAGGTGGCCTTCTGATGGACTAGCGGTCCGTATGTAGTTGTGCCGTTGATTCCGAGAGTCATCATGCAGCTGAGAACTTTGTGTCAATTAGGGTTGGGAACCTTGTGATTGTCAATGTGTATTCCTTCTTAAAAACTACTGTGACGAAGAATCGAATAAGTGATTCTCGAAGGCAGAGCGAGCTCTTGCAAAGTGCGTCAGGACTACTATGTTGTCCAAATTAAAATGTGTTAGAGTCGGAGACTACAACTGTAATCTAGTAGATGACTCGTCTCTTTGGTCCCTGCTCCTAAGTGCATTTGGAAGTCGGTATCTTGTGCTCCCAAAAGACAAAGATTTCACGTTTGTATATACTAGTGGTTAAGTCTGAAATATAGACTATGTCACATGCACACCAAACGTGAGTGGCACAGTGTGTGTGCTAATAGGAAGTCACTATGCTGACCACACCCAAATTGAAAAATGTGCTAATGTGTGTATCCCAAAGGCCAAAAGTACTTCACAGTGGCATGAATAAAAGATAGGTCAAAGGCAGACTTCCCGCTTTGTCGAACAGTGCTTGACACTACGCTTTAAAAGCTCAGCGTGTCATTTAGTCTACTACAAGCCAACGTGCAAAGGAATATCCATGAAACTAAAATACAGGTTAATATCTTCTGCACTGAATTTATCCACGCACTAGTAACCGGTAAAAAGGCTGCTATTCTCGTTAGGAAAATTCGTAAAGGTACTGAAATCCCAGAGTCCTCAAAGAATCAAGAGCTAGTGAAAGCAACTCAGGATGCTAAGTTCCAATTTTAAGTTTGGAAGGAAAGTGGTCGCCCTAAATTCAATGGGTTGAATTGTCCCTGCGTAAATTTGAGAGAGCCATCAAGCAGCATAGCGCGAGTGTAAAAAATGACTATACAGAGAGAATAGTTAATGGCTCAAGTCGTTTATGAAAACACCGCATGAAAGATCACCCAAACACACCTAAAAGTCCATATCTAGTGATCCAAATGACTGGCGAACTTACTTTACGAGTGAATTTAATGCCCTGAATCCCAGTTTAGCTAGACCATATACTGAACAACTTGAATCTGTGCTATCAAACTCGATATTTCCGGACTAAATTGTATCTGTTTCGGATTTAAATAAAAATGCCTTTAGGCTGACAAAGAAAAATCGTGCGGAGCTGAAGGTTTGTATTGGCTCCACCTTGTGAAGGACACTCGTCTTTTTTATGAAATGTTAACATTATCGTACGAAAGCATATTCATACTCGGTTTTGTACTCGATGTTTTCTGTACAGGGCAAGTTACGCCCATCCTGAGAAACGGGAGGCCAGCTAACATAAGCTCCTCGTATCGCCCAATTACAGTGTCACCGGTTTTATTCAAGCTTCTAGAAATGCTTATATTGTCAAATGTTAGACACTGTTGCCAAATGCCAATCCACCAGTTTGGTTTTACGGTAGGGCTCTGTTGCTATTTTTTTGATTATGAGGCAAATGGGTGATCTACTAGTTATTGGCTTTTTTGGTGTGAGCCGGGGTTTTTGACTCGTCAGCTTATGCGCAGATCCTTCTAAAGACGGTTAAACAAGGGCTAAATTTGTTTCTTGTCAAAGTACTATATTATATGTACAATAATCACAGAGCAAAAATCGAAATACTCTCAAATTCAGTCGAATACACTGTTGTACCTGTCCATAAAGGAGTTAAGCAAGGTTCGGTTGTGTCATCGAGTTTGTACAGTAAAACTGTTCTGCCGGCGCAAGCCCGAGAAGGTACGTCTTGTGTTTCAAAAGGAATTGATGTTTTGTTGATGACGTATGTTGACTAGTTGTTTATTTGAACAGGTTTACTGATCGACCATCGAAGAATTCTGATTTGTTGAATAGGGAATACGATAACGTAGGTTTTTTGCTTAATTTGTGAAAATCTACCGTCTTGTTTTTCAACACGGAGAACTCCGAAGAAAAATCCTTCTGGGCGATTCAGTCGTGAAACCATCTGAGAGTATTACTTTGGTTTACCAATCGTCGAATCCTCCACTCCCCCAGGATGCTGCCTATGCGCCACTTAGAATTGAAAAAATCCAGATTACGCACGGGTCAATTAGTGGTAACAGACATCGGTTCTGCCGTAAATATCTTGCATTATCCCGCTCGAAAAGGAAATCACTGTGTTGGCTTATAGTGCCACATTTTTATGTTATTTAATTGAAAAAATTGTATTGGTTCCAGTCTACTGGCTGGCCCCTCAAGAATGAAACAAAATACAATTCTGTGAACTAAAAATATCTATAAAAGCTTATGTAGGCTTCATCATCCACAAAACAGTTCAGTTTACTGAGTGAGGTGTTGAAAATTGAGTAATCCGCTCAGATTTTATTTCTCAAAATCATAGTTCAATTCAGCTGCTCATATAATTTATTTAAAATATTAAAGAGATTCTTTTTCAAAAAGGGGTTGCTTATGCTAAAAAAAAAAAAAAAAAATACGAGAAATCAGCAAAATTCACGGGCTAGGACTTTTACCGATCTTGGACGGAATTCGAGTTAGTAAGTAAGTAAGTAAGTAAGTAGTTTTATTGCTCGAAAATTCACATGGAATTAAAGTGGAGTATTACAAAGGAAAAAGAAAAGAAAAGTCACACTAGGGAACATCAAAAACTCATTTACACATTATATACATTTGTAAAACTACTAGCACAGGATGGCTAATCACGGGTTCGCTCTTCCCTTAGCGTTTTTCAGAAAATTCTTGGCGACACGGCTAACACATACTATTGGATCGGATAAACCATAAGTACGCATGATATAGGAGTTACTCTTCGATGATGGAAGTCTCAGAAGGAATTTCTCGAATTGAATAAACAGAACTCTTACTTTTGCACCTTTAGTGGACGACAGGTATTTCTAAAAATGTGCTATATACAGTGCATGTGCAAGGGCAATGGCATTATACAGCGACGCAAAATATTTACGGCTGTAATAATGGCTGTTACCAATGATTGACCCGTAAGTAATCCGGATTTTTACTTCTATGTTGCGTACAAGCAGCGTCCAGATAGAGTGGAGGCTTCAACCGATTTGTAAACCAAGGTAAGTAATACTCTCAGATGGTTCCACAGCTGAATCAACAATAGGGATTTCTTCTTCGGATTGCTCAGCATTGAAAAACAAGACCGCAGATTTTGAAACATTATACGGCAAACTTATGTTATTGTATCCCCTATTCAACACATTAAAGTTCTTAGTCGATCAGCGGGCCAGTTCAAATCAAGCAAGTCGTCAGCATACGTCATAAGCGAAACATCAATCCCTTTTGAAACACAAGACGTAGCTACTCGGTCTTGCGCCGGCAAAACACTATTGTTGTACAAACTCGGAGATACAACCGAACATTGCCTGACTCCCTTACGGACCGGTACAACAGCGGATTCAACTGGATTTGAGGGTATTTTGATTTGCGCTCTAAGGTTATTGCACATATAATATAATACTCTGACAAGATACAAATTTAGCCCTTGTTCATACGCTTCTAAAAGGATCTGCGCTTGCACCAACGATTCAAAAATCCGGCACACATCAAAAGAGCCAATAACTAGTGGATCACCTCTGGCCTCAGAATCAGACAAATTAACAGTGTAGTAAGAAACACTCGATAGAGTTTGTAGTAAGAAACACTCTCCTATAAGCTGACGAACGGCACCCACATGGAAAAACAGGGGAATGGGAGCTGAAATGGTACAAAACTCCTGTTGAAAGGCTTTACCAGTCGCGATTCTAGTTAATATTGTGAAAGATTACAATTATATTTCAGTATAATCGATTAAACGGCGATTTAATGGATTCAAGTATTTTTTACCGGTTAATTGAATATATTGCAATGAAGGAAAAGAGTAGTTTGTAGGAAGGTAGACATAGAAAATCAAAAATTCGATTACCATTAAAGGTCTCAACCATTATTTCCATACAGCTTTCAGCTGCTTGAAGACTCTCGGAATCAACGGCAGAACTACATGCGGATCGCGAGTCCACCAGAAGGCCTCCAGTGTTGACGAGACTTGGCTGGTACGTAATAAAAAATATAATTGTCTGAAAACATGAGTAGACATTTGTCAGAAAATGTTTTTGGATGCAGAAAATATCGCTACGCCGACATTTTTCTTCAATTACAGATATTCTGTGAGACACACCTCCATTCATCTTCCAAGACACAATCCTAGTATTCTGGTCATTCATTAGAGCGTTTTTGTTTCCCGATTTGATTTTTCATCTCAGGCACTGGAATCACTGACTTATATGTTTTATCGATTTATACACTGCACATCCAATTGGTTTTGTGCATGAGGTACAAGCATTCGACATATGGCCTTGGACACCGAAATGCGGGCAAGTCTGGGAAGCAGAGCACACCACTAAAATTTGACGAAATTTCTGGTAATTATAGCATCGTTTTGATAGGTACACATATTTTTTGATGGGAAAACGTTAAAAATCTAGTTTTGTCGGGCTTTTTCTAGCCTGTTCTAGCAGATAACTGGAAAATAAGTACAACTTATAGGTTCAACTGGTACCACACTGCTCTGCCCTTTCGCTAACTGAAACGCAGGCTTTCACCGCTTTGGCATCATATATGGTTGGAATGTTTTTGATCACACCAGTAAAAACTTGGGATTTCACCTTTGCTTCAACACTTTTTGATTTCTGGTTGACAGAATAAGCAATGCTGTCTGAACGACCTTTCTTCTTAACAACAAGCCGCCATTTAGATCGGTTTATTTTCAATTCAACATTACCGAACGATAGGTCTTCACCGCGTATGCTTGTAAGAAATTGCTTTCGTTCTTTTGGCGTGTTTGTGGGGTGTTGGCTCTTCAGAACTACCGAATAGGGCAGTGAAGAATGTCAATCTTGGGTAGGATTAGGCTGGTTTCCGTCACTTATAGGATTGCTGGGTGGCCATGGGAGTGGAACTTTTAGCACTCGAGAAACCCCAAGAACTGCTGTCGCATTTCATTTCCCGACGATTTAACACATGCACCTACTTCTGCTTTACTGGCAGGTACTTCTTTGGAATCAAGGAGAACTAACTAGGGGGGATCCTTTTTTTTAGCTCATCGTGTAAGTAGCTTGTCAAAATCCACTAAATTATCCTCATATTGCACGCATTTCGTAAATCGATCACCAGTTTTGGCCTCCTTAATTAACAGTTCTTTTGCCTTTAGCATTGAGTCTCTAACAAAAATTCCACATCTCGTTTTAAAAACATTTCTTTCTTTATTCTGACAGCCATTGATGGCGATACATAGTTCAACACGGCATTTAGAATTATAGTCTCTCTCATTAGCATCATCATTTAGCATTATAGTCTCTCTCAGTAATTCCTAAGCGGGAGAGAACTAATGATTGTTTACCATTTTCTTATCGACCCATTAGCTTATTACCAGTTTTGGCAAGATTTTTGTAAGAATCTTATAATATAGTTTGAATGATATAAGTAATAATAAGGACTGGATTTCTAAAGACCAGTTTGGATTTGTTAAGGTCAATCTCCTAGGTTGAAAGCAAATTCTATTTCCAATAACATTGAAATACGTTACGAGATTTCCTCCTTTCTCATTGGCTTAATTGCTCCTTGAGGGTTGTATCAGAATATCTAAAGACTGTTGACTTTCCCTGAACATTAAGACCGGATTTAAAGGGAATTTAGATTTTTCACATGTCTAATTGGTAACAGCTGACCATTTGAATTTGGTTGATTACAAGTCAGATAACAGTTTAGCATTTGAATTTTCACGATGGGCAGAAAAAAAAATACAAAAACAAAAAAGGGACGGGAAAACCTGAGACATTAGTAAGTTCTATCTCAACGTTATAGTAGAATGTATTACTTTTATTCATTTACAAGTTACTATTTCAAACAGTTCGTGGTAACAAACTGTAGTAAGAAGCGACTAGGCTCAATAGTGACCAAAACTCTAAAAAACAAAGTTTTGATACAAATAGTTACATCAAAAGAATTGCATTTTAATGCTAATTTTAAATATATAAGTTTCATCAAGTGTAGTCTTACCGGTCAAAAGTTACGAGCCTGAGAAAATGTGCCTTATTTTAGAAAATAGGCGGAAATACCCTCTAAAAGTCACAAAATCTTAAAAAAATCACACCATCAGAGTCAGCATATCCAAGAAACCTACTGTAGAAGTTTCAAGCCCCTATCATAAAAATGGTGGAATTTTGTATTTTTGATAACGGGTGCGTATTTTTTTGTTTTTTTTTTTTGTTTTTTTCCTCAGGGGTGATCGTATCGACCTAGTTGTCCTAGAATGTCGCAAGATGGTTCATTCTAACGTAAATTAAAAGTTATAGTGTCCTTTTTAAGTGACCAAAAAATCGGAGGGCACCGAGACCCCCTCCAACACACATTTTTCTCCAAGGTCACCGGATCAAAATTTTGAGATAGCCATTGTGTTTAACTTAGTCAAAAACCTAATAACTATGTCTTTAGGGATGACTAAATCCACCACAGTTCCCGGGGGAGGGGCGGCAACTTATAAACTTTGACCATTGTTAACACATAATAGTTGTTAATTATGAAGTGTACAGACGTTTCGGGGGGACTTTTTTTGTGTTGGGTTTAGGGTGGGTTGGGGGGGCAAGTTGAGTGGGAGGATCTTTCCATGCCGGAATTTTTCATGAGGGAAGAGAATTTCCATGAAGGGGTCGTAGGATTTTCTAGCATCATTTACAAAAAGACAATGAGAAAATTATTTTTTTTTCAACTGGAAGTAATGATCAACATTAAAACTTAAAACGAACATAAAATATTACTTATATAAGGGGGTTCATCTCTTCCACAATACCTTGCTCTTTACGCTAAAGTATTTTATATAACTCTAACTAGTTATTCTACGGCCTTTGTTATTCAAGGGTCATTCTGAAAGATTTGGGACAAAATTCAAGCTTTATTGTAAAGAACGAGGTATTGACGAGGGGGCAAACGCCCTCACAATAAAAATATACAATTATATAAGTTCGTTGCATAAGCTAATTCGTAAGGTACGAATGTATATTACTAACAAAAACGTTTGTAAAAAAATAAAACAAATCTAGTTGTATTTTTAAGTAACCAAAAATTGGGAGGTAACTAGGCCTCCTCTCCCATCCTCTTTTTTTTAGCGAAATCGTCCGATCAAAACTATGAGAAAACCATTTAGCTTGTAATTAACATAAAAATTGCTTCTCCAGACTAAACATCCGTATGATATATGGGTAGATTATTGCAAAATATATCGTGCGAAGAGTATGTTCCGGCACAATATGCTTCAATCTTTTGAGGATGCCAACTCCAAGTGCAACTTTGGTGGAGATAATGTCGCTATGATTCTTCTACGATAGATTAGAATCAATATGGAAGCCGAGGTACCGCAGTGATATAGCTTGTAAAATAGGTTTTTCACCAAATAGAACTTTACTGAATACATCAACAGAATCACCCACTCCACAGAATGTCAGTAAAATTTTTTCTTTACTTTCACACACAGCAAACTTAAACTTGTAAACATCTCTAATCTTTTGAGAGTAATATGAGCTTTAGCTATTAAATTATCTGCAGATTTTGCAAATTTTGTTAGAAATAATGTTAGTAATATTTGTATCCTTTAGATAAACGTGCATCATGTTCACGTAAACTAAATAAAGTAAAGGGCCCAGCACAGACATTTTGCTATTTATAACATTAGATATCGTCGTATGAGTTTCTACACCAGGTAACTACTTTAACCCATGAAATACAAGGCTAACAAGCATGGACTCTTGATCATAATTATCAAGCTTTTTTTCTATTCGACCAATTCTCTCCTACAAATTTTCAGTTTGAAATCTCAGACTACCTAGTAGAGCCTGCTCAATTTTTGCAAACTATGGATTAAACTCGAGCGTGGTTGAATCATAAACCTGGCTGATTATCAGTTCAGTACCTTCTTTTTTCAGTGAATTTGGATCATTGAACTTTTCAGTAACTGAAAGTAAATGAAAGTAAGGAGCAACATTAAAACTTAAAACGAACAGAAATTACTCCGTATATGATAGAGGCTTTTCCTCCTAACGCCCCGCTCTTTACGCTAAAGTTTGACTCTTTCTATTAACTTTATTTTTAAAACAGTAAGAAACTTTAGCGTAAAGAGTGGGGCGTTGAGGAGGGAAAGCCCCTTTCATATGCGGAGTAATTTCTGTTCGTTTTAAGCTTTAATGTTGCTCCTTACTTTCATTTAAAAAAGCTTGTTTTTTTTATTTAATTTCTGGACGTTTTTGAATTAATGCATGTTTTGATCTTGGCTCTCCGCACATAATAATTAAAGCGAAATTTGCATATGAATTAATTGCAATTAATCGGAATATTTTGAGAAAAAGGAGCGAGGGAGGAGGCCTAGTTGCACTCCAAGTTTTTGATCACTTAAAAAAGCTTTTAATTTTTTACAAACGTTTTCATTGGCAAAAAACATACGTACTTACGAATGAACTTACGTAACGAACTTCTATATCCGTATGTTTTTATTGCGTATATGAGGGGGTTCAACCCTGGTCGATACCTCGCTCTTTACATTAAAGCTTAGATTTTGTCCCAATTCCTTAAGAATGACCTCTGAATCACAAAGACCGTAGAATAAATAGTTGAAATTACTAAAAATACTTTAGCGTAAAGAGTGAGGTATAACGAGAAGGTAAACCCCTGATATGCATAATAATTTTTGTTCGTTTTAAGTTTTAATGTTGCTCCTTACTTTGAGTAGAAACAAACTTTTCATATTTATTTTTTCATTGTTTTTTCAAATAATGCTCGAAAATCCTGCGCCACCTTAATTGAAATTCACTTCCCCCATGAGAGGTTTCTCCATGGAAATATCCTCCCATGTAACCCTCCCCCCTCAAATCCCCCCTAAACCAAAAAAAATCCCCCTGAAAATATCTGTACACTTCCCAGTAACCATTGCTATATGTAAACACAGGTCAAAGTTTGTGACTTGCAGCCCCTCCCACGGGGACTGCGGGGGAGTGAGACGTCCCTAAATACATAGTTATTAGGTTTTTCGACGATGGTGAATAGAATGGCTATCGCAGAATTTTGATCCGGTGACTTTTGGGAAAAAATGAGTGTGGGAGGGGGAGTAGGTGCCCTCCAATTTTTTTGGTCACTTAAAAAGGGCACTAGAACTTTTAATTTCCATAAGAATTAGCCTTCTTGCGACATTCTAGGACCACTCAGTCGATAAGATCACCCCTGGAAAAAAAAAGGAAAAACAAACAAAAAAAAACAAAACAAATAAACACGCATCCGTGATCTGTCTTCTGGCAAAAAAATGCGAAATTTCACATTTTTGTAGATAGGAGCTTGAAACTTCTACTCTATGGTTCTTTGATACGCTGAATCTGATGGTGTTAAGATTGTATGACTTTTAGGGGGTGTTTCCGCCTATTTTCTAAAATGAGGCAAATTTTCTCAGGCTCGTAACTTTCGATGGGTATAACTGGTCCTGATGAATCTTATATATTTAAAATCAGCATTAAAATGCGATTCTTTCGATGTAACTATTGGTATCAAAATTCCATTTTTTAGAGTTTCGGTTACTATTGAGCCGGGTCGCTCCTTACTACAGTTCGTTACCACGCAACTGTTTGATTGGTTATATTTTCCAGCAGATGACTTCTTATTTTCTCCAGCTGGGCTTCAGTTGTAGCTAATTGTTCGTAAATCAGGGCGATACTTGAAGACACCGAGTTAGACCCTAATTTATCTCTTGCTTCCAGGGCTTAAAAGGTCTTAGAAAAAGTTTCGTAAATTTCTGTGGTATTAGTAAGTTTTTGTGGCACTTTGTATTTACAAAGTGACATATAGTGATCGTAAATTCTGTCAGTCTGTCTGTCTGTCTTTCCCTGTTTTGCTAGTTTAGTCACTTCCAGATAAGCTAGGACGATGAAATTTGGCAGGCGTATCAGGAACCTGACTAGATTAAATTAGAAATAGTCATTTTCCCAATTCGATCATCTGTGGGGAGTGGGGAGACGGTTAATTCAGAAAAAAAGACCGGTTTGAAACTTGGTGGAAAAAATGAGAACAAATCCTAGATACGTGATTGACATATTCGGAATGGATCCGCTCTCTTTGGAGAAGTAGGGAGGGGGGTTAATTGTCAAAAATGAGAAAAATCTGTACCTGACAAGATTAAATTAGAAATAATCATTTATCCGACTCGACCGTCTGTAGGGGTGAGTGGAGGGATGGTTAATTCGAAAAAATGAGGTATTTTTAAGTTACGAAGGAGTGATCGAATCTTAATGAAATCTCATATTTAGAAGGATCTTGCAACTCAGATCTTTTATTTTAGATCTGACTGAATCCAGTTTCATTGGGGGGAGTTGTGGGGGCGGGACCAGAAATCTTGGAAAACGCTCAGAGTGAAGAGGTCAGGATGAAATTTGGTGGGAAGAATAAGCACACATCCAAGATACGTAACCGCCGTAACTGGACCAGATCCGCACTCTTTGGGAGAGTTGGGGGGAGGGTAACTTGGAAAAATTAGAAAAATGAGGTATTTGTAATTTATGGACGGGTGATAAGATCTTAATGAAACTTTATATTTAGAAGGATCTTGTGCTTCAGCACTCTTGTTACAAACCCTGACAAGATCTGGTGACAGTGGCCAGAGGCGGAGGGGGAAACCAAAAATCTTGGAAAATGATTAGAGTGAAGATATCGGGATAAAACTTGGTGGGTAGAATAAGCAAATATCGTAGATACGTGATTGACGTAACTGGACGGATCCACTCTCTTTGAGGGAGTTGGGGGGGAAGGGTTAATTCCGACAAATTAGAAAAAATGAGGTATTTTTAACTTAGGAAAGAGTCATCAGATATCAATGAAATTTGATGTTTGGAAGGATATCGTGTCTCATAGCTCTTATTTTAAATTCCGAACGGATCCGGTGATATTGGGGGGAAACTGGAAGGGGGAACCAAAAATTATGGGAAACGCATAGAGTGGGGGGATCGGAATGAAACTTGGTGGTAAAAACCATCGTAAGTCCTAGATATGAGATTGACGCAACTGGAACGGATCTGCTCTCTTCGGGAGAGTTGGAAGGAGGAGGGTTAATTCTGAAAAATAAAAAAAATAAGGTATTTTCAACTTACGAAGGAGAGATTGGACCTTATTGAAATTTGATATTTCCAAGGATAGCATGTCTCAGAAAACGCTTAGAGTATAGGGGTCGTGATGAAACTTGATGGTAAAAATAAGCACAAGTCCTAGAAACGGGATTGACATAGCCGGAACGGATCTGCTCTCTTTAGGGGAGTTGGGGAGAGGGGGAGGGTTAATTCTAAAAAAAATACACAAAATTAGGTGTTTTAACTTATGAAAGAGCGATCGTACCTTAATGAAATTTCATATTTAGAAGGACCTCGAAACCCAGATCTCCCATTTTAAATCCCTACCAGATCCAGTGTCATTAGGGGGGGGGGAAATATTGGAAAACGCTTAAAGTGGAGAGATCAGGATGAAACTTGGTGGAACGAATAAGCACACGTCCAAGATAGGTGACTGACATAACCGGCTCGGATCTGCTCTCTTTGGTGGAGTGGGGGGGGGAGTAATTCGGTAAAATTATAAAAACTGAGGTATTTGTAACTTCCGAACGGGTTTTCAGATCTTAATGAAATTTGATATCTAGAAGGATCTTGTGCTTTAGAACTCTCATTTTAAATCCCGACTAGATCCGATGACATTGAAGGGAGCTGGAGGGGGAAACCGGAATTCTTGGAAAACGTGAAAATCGAGGTATCTTACAAATGGGTGATCGGATCTTAATGAAACTTAATATATAGAAGAATCTTATGTCTCAGATAATCCATTTTCAATTCGAATTGGATCCAAGGATATAGAGGGTTGGAGGGAAAAACAGAAACCTTGGAAACCGGAAATCTTGGAAAACGCTTAGAGTGGAGAGATCGGAATGAAACTTGATGGGAAGAATAAGCACAAGCTTTAGATACGAGATTGACATTATTGGTATGGATCCGTTCTCTTTGGGGGAGCTGGAAGTTGTTAATTTGGAAAAATTAGAAAAATTGAAGTGTTTTTAACTTAAGAATGGGTGACCGGATCTTAATAAAATCTGATAATTAAAAAAAACTCATGTCTCAAAGCTCTTCTTTTAAATACCGACCAGATCTATTGACATTGGGGGGGGGGGAGTTAGAGGGGGAAACCAGAAAACTTGGAAAACGCTTATAAACGCCGTAGATACGTAATTGACGTAACCGGACTGGATCCGCTTTCCTTGGGGGACTTAGGTGGTGTGGTTCAGTGCTTTGGTGATTTTGGCGCTTCCGGACGTGCTAGGACGATGAAAATTGGTAGGCATGTCAGGGAGCTGCACTAATTGACTCTTTACAGTTGTTTTCCCCGATTTGACCATCTTGGGGGCTGAAGGGAGAGGAAAAATTAGAAAAATTGAGGTATTTTTAACTTACAAATGGGCGATCGGATCTTAATGATTTTTGATATTTAGAAGGACCTCGTGTCTCAGAGCTCTTGTTTTAAATCCCGACCGGCATTAAGCCTTTGATTTTTCTCTTAAAGCAAGCTATTGATTCTTAGAATTTTACTAGAGCTCATATCACATGAGCTCTTGGCTCTTGGCTCCTCTTGAGCTCGTCACAAGTGCCATATGAGCTCTTAGGTCTTGTTTTTGACGAATAGTATATAAATATAAGTAGATCCAAAAATTTATTAAATACCCCTAAGAGGTTTCCTTCCTCCCTTACCTGTATTTATGACCCCAGGGTAAGATTGCCCAATGTTTATTATGTACCTTCAGGAACATATGACTTTAACTCCGTAAAGCAAAGTATATGATTACCGCGGTTCCAAACCGGGGTAATCAGTCATTTATGAACGAGCCTATAAATCGTCAACTATATGAGATGTTGGGGAAAAACCAAAATATTCTAAGATACGGCACTATTGGGAATAAAATGAGATCCCGTGGAACTAAAATGGACGAATATCCTACAACTTTAGATAAAAAAAAATAATGTTCGTATATTTTATAGGCGTTTCTTTACTTTTAAGAGCCAATAATGTTTAAAATAATGTGTTTTAAAGAATAATGTTCTTTTTTTAAAATAATATTCATACATTTTATAGGCCTAAAATCGCTATTTCTTTACCTTTAAAGGCCGATAATGTTTAAAATAATGTGTTTTTAAGAATAATGTTCTTTTTAAGAATAACTTTCTTTTTAAAAATAATGTTCATACATTTTAAAGGCCTACAATCAGTGTTTCTTTACTTTTAAAGGCCAATAATGTTTAAAATAATGTGTCTTTAAGAATATTGTTCTTTTTAAAAATAAAGTACATACACTTTATAGGCGTACAATCGGTGTTTCTTTACTTTTCAAGGCCAATAATGTTTAAAATGATGTGTTTTTAAGAATAATGTTCTTTTTAAGAATAAAGTTCTTTTTAAAAATAACGTTCATACATTTTATAGGTCTACAATCGGTGTTTCTTTACTTTTAAAGGCCAATAATGTTTAAAATGATTTGTTTTTAAGAATAATGTTCTTTTTAAAAATAATGTTCATACATTTTATAGGTCTACAATCGGTGTTTCTTTACTTTTAAAGGCCAATAATGTTTAAAATGATTTGTTTTTAAGAATAATGTTCTTTTTAAAAATAATGTTCATACATTTTATAGGTCTACAATCGGTGTTTCTTTACTTTTAAAGGCCAATAATGTTTAAAATGATATGTTTTTAAGAATGATGTTCTTTTTAAAAATAATGTTCATACATTTTATAGGCCTACAATCGGTGTTTCTTTACTTTTAAAGGCCAATAATTTTATCTGCTTTGTAACAGCTGTGTAACCTAACAAATTCCCATTCGTATGAGGTGTTAAAAATGATATTGCCTCAAGGTGTTGTTGCCAATTTTACATGTTTTCAACTTCCTTTTAAATCTGGTCGTAATAATAAGGAGATGTCAACATTCTTAATGATATTCTGGCAAACACCTTAAGGAGTGCTTAAGCCAATGAGAAAGGAGAAAATCTTGAATACTAAGAATTATTGCTAAAAATCATCTCTTATAACTACAAACTTAAGAATCTTTGGGATTATTAATCAGTATAAGATCTACATAATGACACAAAAATCAAGGCTGTATAATTAGTACAACTCTTTTAAATAGTAAAGGAAGGATATCTTAAATAGCAAATTTTAAAGGAAACTGATGATAATAAAAAAAAAATTCCCGGCCAAAAATTTTGAAATCTTGTGGCAAATCGAGAGGCTACTTTACAATTCTCTACATCTTCTAAAAGTAATTTTATTACTACTTTTAAAAATTAGAGGTGTCCCCACTAATTAATTTTTTATGAAGCTCTAAAGAATAAAAATGCGAATTTGTTCGGCCTATTCATGTTAAAGCTTTCAATGAAGCCACAATAATTTTTTCATCAAAGAATCTGCTCGTGTCTGCTGTTAATACGCATTTCACCGCTATAGGAAAATAGCATTGGCTTCAAACCTCGGAGATCCACCTTAAAGGCAAATCAACTTTAGATGCCTTGGACAAACTTGTCACGACAGTGGAAGAAAATAACAGGATAAAGAAATTCACACCTTGCCTTCTCTTTGATATTGAAGGTGCCTTCGGCAATGCATGGCACCATTGGATTTTAAAAAAGCTACTGGAATTAGGCTGTCCCACTTTTCTAGTTATGCTGATAAAAATGTAATAGCATCAGATCGATCAGTTTCTTACGGTTATAAAGCTGATAATGTAACTCGTATCCTTCAAAAATCCTGCCCACAAGGAAGCATACTCTCTTCGTTTTTATGGTCTGTTAATGTGGACGATCTGCTTCGTTCAGAGTTACCGACAGGCTGCACAATACAAGTGTATGCTGATTGATAACTGTGTAACAATATCTTATAAAGATGCGAATTTTTTAGATAATACAGCTTAAAAGGTATGTACACTATTTGAAAAATGCCGCCAGAACCCCTTGGGGTCTTAAACCATTTGCCCTAAGAAAGTTATATAAAGCTGCTACTAAATTCACTATTTTATATGCAATACCCGTGTGGTTGCCAATGCTGAATAAAAAGAAAATTGTAAAAACGTTAGGATCTGTCCAAAGAATTTCCGTGGTCTTTATTTCCAAAGCATTTTTATCCGCTAAAACTGAGGTAATAACGGCTTTAGCTGGATGCCTTTCTATTGGCATTAGAGCCAAAGAGATAGCTCTCACCAGATATCTAAAGAGAGGAAGGCCTGGTTATTGGCCACCCCTGAATAATTTAAATAGTCATAAATTAATTGAATATATATATTATACTGACTCGCAAGCAAATTCTGTTTTCGGCTATTCCCCTTCTTCCTCTAATACTAATGAAATTCAAAAAACTTCACGCACAGACCTATATATGAAATGGTATGAAATATTCTGCCAAGCTGTTAAGCCCAAGACCCTCCATTTTTGTACGGATCATAATGACGTTCTTCAAGTTGCAAAAACTTCTCCTAACTGACACAAATTGTTACTGGTCACTGTATATTTAATTCGTTTTTATGTAGAATTAATAAAAGTAAGTGTTCCTTTTGTGATTGTGGTGCTGAAGAGACTTTATATTATTATCTTCTTGAGTGTAAACTTTTTGAAAATGAAAGAGCCGAAATGCAATTTAGATTACAAGAGTTTTCTTTTCTAATATATTTAATGTTAATGATGTTTGGTTTATTAAAGAGGCTCAATATACCGTTCTAGCATACTTGAATCAAACAAAGAGACTGAATACGGGGTAATTTTTTCCAACTTTGTGCTATTTAGTAGATTATATTTTGTAGCTGTATGTGTGATATAATCTATGTGTAGTATTTTGTAGATTAGATAGTGAAATACTCTGTACGGGTTTAGTCACTAAATAAAATGTCATAGTCACTAGATGTCATAGTCCCTCTCATGCTTGAAACCGGTTTTACGCTTTTATACAGGGATGAATTCGATGTTTACTCAATGACTTTCAGAATGCCAGCGGGTATAGGATGTACCCCAATAACAAGGGAAGCCTCTGTCCCCGTTCACTTTATCCCTGCAGTTTAAGGGAGAAATCGATTTCAGTTGATGGAAAATAGATGTGCTGCTCAAATGAAGCACAAGAAAAGTGTTCGGGCCTCAAGATTTTGCTCAATTTGGATTGAAAAGGCTTTGAAGATTTTAAAACTTAGATCTCAAATTTTGGAGAGAGCTAGGAACTACACATCTAAAACTAGGCCAATGACAAAGAGATTAAGAACCTCTCTGTTATTGAGAGAAATCAGATAAGAATCTCTGGTTTTGACACATCTTATGATTTACTTTTCAATTTTAATGACGAAAAAATTGATCAAGTTTTGATCAATTGATCAAGTTGATTCATTTGATGGCAGACAAAACTATGCACTGTGATTTATACTTTCGTATCAGTTATTCACGAGGAGGGTTGACGGGCCATTGATTTGGTGGGGAGGGATTCCAAATCTCTCGAAAATATGCGCTAAAGTTTGACTCTTTCTCGCAAGTCTACTTTTTAAAACAATAAAAAAAACTTTAGCGTAATGAGTGAGGCGTTAAGCAGGGGAAAACCCCTTTCATATACTGAATAATGTCTGTTCGTTTCAAGTTTTAATGTTGCTCCTTACTTGCAGTTAAGAACCATGTTTTTTTATTCAATTTCTGAACGTTTTTGAATTAATGCATGTTTTGATTTTGCCTCACCGGACATGAATAATTAAAACGAAATTTGCATATTATTTTTTTTTTGCTAAATGGCTTTATCAGAGTTTTGATTGGACGATTTTGATAAACAAAAATAGGGCGGGGGAGGAAGCCTAGTTGCCCTCTAATTTTTTGTTACTTAAAAGTGCAACTAGCTTTTTACCAACGTTTTTGTTACTAATAAACATAAGTACCTTACGAATTAACTTACGTAACAAACTTCTATTTTTGTGTATTTTTACTAAGTATATGAGGGGTTTCACACCCTTGTCAATACCTTGCTCTTTACACTAAAGCTTGAATTTTGTCCCAAACCTTTAAGAATGACCCCTGAATCACAAAAGCCGCAGAATAAATAGTTGAAATTACTAAAAATGCTTTAGCGTAAAGAGCAAGGTATTGTGGAGAAGACGAACCCCCTTATATACGTAATATTTCAGTTTCTATTTAGGTTTTAATGCTGCTCATTACTTCCAGTTGAAAAAAATTATTTATTTTCTCATTGTGTTTTTCAAATAATGCTAGAAAATCCTGCGCCCCCATCATGGAAATTCTCTTCCCTCATGATAAATTCCACCATGAAAAGATCCTGTCATACCTTCCCCCGACCCCCCCCCCCCCAACTCAACTCGAAAAATTCCCCCTGAAAACGTCTGTACACTTCATAATAACCATTACTGTATCTAAACAATGCTCAAAGTTTGTAACTTGCAGCCCCTCCGTCAGGGACTGTAGGGGATTAAGTCGTCTCCAAAGAAATATCTATTAGGTTTTTGACAATGCTGAACAGAATGGCTATCTCAAAATTTGGATCCGGTGACTTTGGAAATAAATAGCGTGGGAGGGGGCCAAGGTGCCCTCAGATTTTTTTGGTCACTTAAAAAGGGCACTAGAACTTTTAATTCCCGTCAGAATGAGTCCTCTTGCGACCATCTAGGATCACTGGGTCGATACGATCACCTCTGGGAAAAAAAAAACAACGAAAAACAAATAAACACGCATCCGTGATCTTTCTTCTGGCAAAAAATACAAAATTCCATAAATTCGTAGATAGGTGCTTGAAACTTCTACAGTAGGGTTTTCTGATACGCTGAATCAGATGGTGTGATTTTCGTTAATCCTATGACTTTTAGTGGATGTTTTCCCCTATTTTCTAAAATAAGGCAAAGTTTCTCAGGCTTGTAACTTTTCATGGGCAAGACTAAACTTGATGAAAATTATATATTTAAAAACAGCATTAAAATGCAATTCTTTTTATGTAACTACTGGTATTAGAATTCCGTTTTTTAAAGTTTCGGTTATTATTGAGCCGGATCACTTCTTACTACATTTCGTTACCACGAACTGTTTGAAAAAATTGCTGCAGATTCAGTGGAAGTGTATCTAGAAAAGTGGAATGCACTAAATCCTACAATTAAATAAAAAAACAAGCTTTTTTAAATGGAAGTAAGGAGCGACATTAAAACTTAAAACGAACAGAAATTTCTCAGGTTCAGGTTTATTTTAATAATAAAATAAGTTACAAAATGTCCAGAGCCCGGCTGAGAAGACAAATTCGTATATGCACGGGATGGAAAAAAACTTATTTAAATAAATACAACATCCATACTTCACTACATGCAATTCAAACAAGTGTAATTAAACATATTCCCCGTCAATTGCCCGGTCAACAGCACCACCCGTTGACGCGTCCAGCGAAATAAACATAGAAATAAATAAAAGATACCAAGAACCCTGGAGAATGCCTAGGTCCAGTATCATAAAAACCATATAAAATGGGAACAAACTTAACATCCCAAAGGCGACCCCCACCAACCAACAACAATTCACTTATCACAAAAAATTATCAATAAATCAACATGAATTTAAGTTTTCGTTTAGCTGTTTTAATTGATTTTGAAGTATCCAGTTTAGATGTATAAATATTCCAATACCGAATTACTGAATTTCGAAGGGAAAATTTCGATCTTTCATTTATTATTCTTGGCTGATATAATTTATTGAAATTTCTAGTTAGATGCCCGTGGTCAATACTTTTAAGTAGGAAAAGGTTCGAGGAACGAAAAAACAAGGGAAGCAAACCACGGTTATACTTCAGTTTGAAGAGGATAGATTCAACCGTCACAAAATGTCTTAAAGGAAGAATATTAAGGAAGCAATACAGAGAATCAGCTGACGACTTCGCTGGATATAATTTAGGGGAAGGCAAGTAGCTCTTAAGGACCCGCAAAGCTTTGTTCTGTTGTCTCTGAAGTGGCATAAAATGAGAACTAAATGTGTTAAGGTAAACAAGTGATGAAAACATTAAATGAGAATGAATAAGTGCATAATAAAGTGATCTCATTGCTTCAAAGGGAAGGGATGACCTGAGTATTCTCATTATACCTATATGTCTCCCCAATTTCATCCGCAGATTAGATATATGAGGCTTCCATGATAGATTAGAGTCAAGGAGGACTCCGAGGTATCGCATAGTTGCTGCTCGTGAAATATTTATTTTAAAATCACTTGATTCAATTAGTTGAAGCTCAGGAACTGCAGCGTTACAACACGAGAAAACGACAAATTTCGTTTTATCACCGTTAAGAGCTAGGTAATTTGACTCAAGCCACAATAGAAGATGGTTGAAAGCTTCTTCCAATGCAAGTTTCAAACAGCTTACATCTTTCCCTGCGACAGTACACGCAGTGTCATCCACAAATTGCAAATTTAAACCAAATATTCCCATTGAATTATTCAGGTAGTTCACATAAATTAAGAAAAGTAGGGGACCAAGAATTGACCCTTGCTGGACAACAGCGGTATTAGATTGACGAGTCATTTCAGATGAAACATCACCTCTATCAACATACTGAGAACGGTCCTTAATATAAGATGCTATTAGGGATTTTGCTGGCCCTCTTATACCGTAATCATCCAATTTATGTATTAAAATATCATGAGATATTGAATCAAACGCTTTTTTAATGTCAAGAAAAATGGAAGCTGGAATTTCTCCACGGTCAAGAATATCAAGGACATACTGTGTTAGTAATAGGACCGCATGATCGGTAGAGTGACATTTGCGAAATCCGAACTGAAGGTGATTTATCATTTCAAAATGATCTAAAAAACGCACCTTTCTATTATACAGACATCGTTCAATTATTTTGGAAAAATCCGACAGGAGCGATATAGGCCTATAATTTAATGGATTTGTTTTCTCTCCTCCTTTGTAAAGAGCCAATAATCTTGAGTCTTTTAACGACGAAGGAAACGTCCCATTTTTAAATGCCAGGTTTATTATATGACATAAAATGTGCGAAATTTAGGGGAGCATTTCTTTCACCAGAAATGTCGATGATCCATCAATACCCTCAGAATGACCATTTTTCAAAAGAGTAACTACATTCTTTAATTCTTGTTCAGAAACTGGTGATAAAAATATTGACTTATCATGTGATGGCGGAAGGAAATTTCTAAAGTCATTTTTATTTTGACTACTTGACCCTGATGAGGCAGCAGACTCAGCAGTTTTTTCCCCTATTTTAGCAAAATGCCTGTTCAAGGCATCTGCTATTTCCTTATTATCTAACAGTTCGTGGTAACGAACTGTAGTAAGGAGCGACCCGGCTCAATAGTAACCAAAACTCTAAAAAATGGAAGTTTTATGCCAATAGTTACATAAAAAGAATTGAATTTTAATGCTGATTTTAAATATATAAGTTTCATCAAGATTAGTCATACCCGTCAAAAGTTACGAGCCTGAGAAGATTTGCCTCATTTTAGAAAATAGGGGGGAATACCCCATAAAAGTCATGCGATCTTAACGAAAATCACACCATCAGATTCAACGTATCAGAGAACCTTACTGCAGAAATTTCAAGCCCCTATCTACAAAAATGTGGAATTTAGTATTTTTTGCCAGAAGACAAGTCACAGATGCGTGTTTATTTGTTTTTTTTTTTGTTTTTTGTTTTTTTCCCAGGGGTGATCGTATCGACTCAGTGGTCCTAGAATGTCGCAAAAGGGCTCATTCTGACGGAAATTATAAGTTCTAGTGCGCCCTTTTTAAGTGACCAAAAAAATTGGAGGGCAGCTAGGCCCCCTCCCACGCTCATTTTTTCCTCAAAGTCACCGAATCAAAATTCTGAGATAGCCATTTTATTCACCATAGTCGAAAGACCTAATAAATATGTCTTTGGGGACGGCTTACTCCCCCGCAGTTGCCGTGGGAGGGGCTGCAAGTTACAAACTTTGACCTGTGTTTACATAAAGCAATGGTTACTGGGAAGTGTGCAGACGTTTTCAGGGGATTTTTTTGGTTTGGGGGGAGAGTTGAAGGGGTTTACGTGGGAGGATCTTTCAATGGAAGAACTTTTTTTGGGGGAAGAGACATTCAATGGAGGGGGCGCAGGATTTTCTAGGATTATTTAAAAAAACAATGAAAAAATAAATATGAAATTTTTTTCTACTGAAAGTGAGGAGCAGCATTAAACTTAAAACAAAAAGAAATTATTACGCATATGAGGGGTTTAACTCCTGGTAATACCTCGCTCTTTACGCTAAAGTATTTTAAGTAATTTCAACTATTTATTTTACGGCCTTTGTGATCTAGGGATCATTCTTAAGGAATTAGGACAAAATTTAAGCTTTAGTGTAAAGAGCGAGGTATCAACGAGGGGTGAGCCCCCTCATATACGCAATAAAAGCATACGAAAATAGAAGTTAGCTACGTAGGTTAATTCGTAAGTTACGTATATTTTTTACTTATGAAAACGTTCGTAAAAAATTAAAAGTTATAGTTGCCTTTTTAAGTAATCAAAAAATTGGAGGGCAACTAGGCCTCCTCTCTCGCTCCTTTTTTTCAAAATTTTCCTATTAAAACTATGAAAAAGCCATTTAGCCCAAAAAAAATTAATAAACAAATTTAGTTTTATTTATTTATGCGTGGAGAGTCAAGATAAAAAGAAATGCATTAATTAAAATACGTCCAGAAATTAAACAAAAAAGAACAAGTTTTTTTTAATGAAAGTAAGGAGCGACATTAAAACTTAAAACGAACAAAAATTACTCCGTATATAAAAAGGGGCTTTTCCTCTTCAGCGCCATGCTCTTTACGCTAAAGTTTGACTCTTTTTCTCAACTCTGCTTTTTAAAACAGTAAAAAACTGTAGCGTAAAGAGCGGGGCGTTGATGAGGAAGCAGCCCCTTTCATATACGGAGTAATTTTTGTTCGTTTTAAGTTTTAATGTCGCTCCTTACTTTCATTTAAAAAAAACTTGTTTTTTTGTTTAATCATTAAGAGGTACTTGATTTTCAGGCATGCACATTTCATCTGGAAAACTTTGTCCTTCCTTTTCCTAAGGCTTTCGTTAATTAGAAACCAAGTCTTTTTTGGAGAGAAACGAACTTTCACGAACTCTCGTTCATAATAATTCCTTTTTTCCAAACGAAGAATTTTTGACAATTGACTTTTATACCTTTTAAATTCAGAAATATTTTCATCAGATGGACAGTTAAGTTGCCTCCTGAATAACTGATTTTTAAACTTTATAGATCTTAGCATGCCTTCGGTTATTCACGGCTTATTAGGAGATTGATAACGTCTCAGACAAATCTTTTTCACCGGGCATGTTTCATCTAATATTTCCTTAAACTGCTTTAAAAATAAAACTCTGTATTTAAACTGCTTTAAACTGCTTTAAAACTTTATAAACTCCGTATATGAAAGGGGCTTTTCCTCCTGAACGCCTCGCTCTTTACGCTAAAGTTTGACTCTTTCTCTTAACTCTACTTTTTGAAACAGTAAAAAACTTTAGCGTAAAGAGCGGGGCGCTGAGGAGGAAAAGCCCCTTTCATATATGGATTGATTTCTGTTCGTTTTAAGTCTTAATATCGCTCCTTACTTTCATTAAAAAAAAATTTTTATTTAATTTCTGGACGTTTTTGAATTCATGCATGTTTTGATCTTGGCTCTCCACACATAAATAATTACAACGAGATTTGCATAATAAATTTTTTTTGGCTAAAGGGCTTTACCATAGTTTTAATCAGAAGATTTTGAGAAAAAAGGAGCGAGGGAGGAGGCCTAGTTGCCCTCCAATTTTTTGATTACTTAAGAAGGCAACTAGAACTTTTAATTTTTTACGAACGTTTTCATTAATAAAAAATATACGCACCTTACGAATTAACTTACGTAACTAACTTCTATATTCGTAAGTTTTTATTGTGTATATGAGGGGGCTCACCCTTCGTCGATACCTCGCTCTTTACTTTAAAGCTTAAATTTTGTCCCAATTACTTAAGAATGAGCCCTGAATCACCAATGCCGTAGAATAAATAGTTGAAATTACTAAAAATACTTTAGCATAAAGAGCGAGGTATTACGAGGAGGTAAACCCCTCATATGAGTAAAAATTTCTGTTCGTTTTAAGTTTTAATGCTGCTCCTCACTTTAAGTAGAAAAAACTTTTCAATGTTGTTTTTTCATTGTTTCTTTAAATAATGCTAGAAAATCCTGTGCCCCCTTCATTGAAAGTCTCTTCCCCCATGAGAAGTTCCTCCATGGAAATATCCTCCCATGTAACCCCCCTCCCGTCAACTCACCCTTCCCAAACAAACAAAAACCGAAAACGTTTGTAAACTTTGTAACTTGCAGCCCCTTCTTTGGGGAGTAAGTCGTCCCCAAAGACATAGTTATTAGGTTTTTCGACTATGATGAATAAAATGGCTATCTCGGAATTTTGATCCGGTGGCTTTGGGGAAAAATGAGCATAGGAGGGGGCCTAAGTGCCCTCCAATTTTTTGGTCATTTAAAAGGGGCACTAGAACGTTTAATTTTTGTTAGAATGAGCCCTCTCGCGACATTCTAGGACCAATGAGTCGATACGACCACCCCTGGGAAAAAAAACAAAAAAAAACAAATAAACAAATAAACCCGCATCCGTGATCTGTCTTCTGGCAAAAAATGCGAAATTCCACATTTTTGTAGGTAAGAGCTTGACACTTTTACAATATGGTTCTCTGGTACGCTGAATGTGATTGTGCTGTTTTCGTTAAGATTGTTCGACTTTTAGGGGGTTTTCCCCCTATTTTCTAAAATGCGGCAAATTTTCTCGTAACTTTTTATGGGTAAGAATAATCGTGATGAAACTTATATATTTAAAATAAGCATTAAAATGCGATTCTTTTGATGTAACTATTGGTATCAAAATTCCATTTTTTCGGTTAGTATCGGTTAGTTTCGGTTACTATTGAGCTGTGTCGCTCCTTACTACAGTTCATTACCACGAACTGTTTGCTAAGATCCAGCGGAGCTATTCCAGTATCATTATAAAGATCAGAGGGTAAAGCCGAGCGAAAAGAAAAGTAGCTTTCACTGCCCTATTTTGGGCTATTTTGACACCATCATATTAACAAAATCTGAGCTATTCACTCTTTTTAGTAAATCAATATTAAATCTCCCATCATAAATTAATTTTATTTTCATTCTTGATTTAATCTAACAAAAATTCAAATTTATCAATAAAAAAAATTAATATCACATGACGAAGTTTTTTTTAGATAAATCAAAAAATCAAATTTTACCCCTTTCATGTTTATTTCGATGAAAAGCGTTTCAATCTTACCTTCGAGCCACTGCGAAAGGTTATCCCTAACACAAAATTGGACACCTTCATTAATCAAAAGGCATAGGCCGTGGGAGGGGGAGAGTCCCCGTTGGAGGGGCTACAAGTTACAAACTTTGACCAGTGTTTGCATATAGTAATGGTTATTGGGAAGTTTTTTTTTTTTTGGGGGGGGAGGGCGTAAAAGATGAGGGGGGGGTAAAATTTGAAGGGGGGTAGAACTTGAGGGAGGGGGTAGAAGTTGAGGGGGGTTACGTGGGAGGATCTTTCCATGGAGGACTGTGTCATGGGGAAAGAGAATTTCAATGAAGGGTGAGCAGGATTTTCTAGCATTATGTAAAAAAAAACAATGAAAAAATAAATATGAAAATTTTTTTCAACTGAAAGTAAGGAGCAGCATTAAAACTTAAAACGAACAGAAATTATTACGCATATGAAGGGTTCACCTCCTCGTAATACCTCGCTCTTTACGCTAAAGTATTATTAGCAATTTCAACTATTTATTCTACGGCTTTTGTGACTCAGGGGTCATTCTTAAGGAATTGGGACAAAATTAAGCTTTAGTGTAAAGAGCGAGGTATTGATGAGGGGTGAACCCCCTCATATACGTAATAAAAACATACGAATATAGAAGTTCGTTACGTAAGTTAATTCGTAAGTTAAGAATATTTTTTACTAATGAAAACGTTCGTAAAAAATTAAAGGTTCTAGTTGCCTTTTTAAGTAATCAAAAAATTGAAGGGCAACTAGGCCTCCTCCCAGGCTCCTGTTTTCTCTCAAAATCTTCTGATAAAAACTATGAGAAAGCCATTTAGCCAAAAATTTAGAAGTCATAGAATCTTGACGAAAATCACACCATCAGATTCAGCATATCAGAGAACCCTACTGTAGAAGTTTCAAGCTCTTATCTACAAAAATGTGGAATTTTGTATTTTTTGCCAGAAGGCAGATCACGGATGCGTGTTTATTTGTTTTTTTCTTTTCTTGTTTTTTTGTTTTTTTTTTTTTATTTCCCAGGGGTGATCGTATCTACCCAGTTGTCCTAGAATGTTGCAAGAGGAATCATTCTAACGGAAATGAAAAGTTCTAGTGCCCTTTTTAAGTGACCAAAAAAATTGGAGGGCACCTAGGCCCCCTCCCACGCTAATTATTTTCCCAAAGTCAACGGATCAAAATTCTGAGATAGCCATTTTATTCAGCGTAGTCGAAGAACCTTATAACTATGTCTTTGGGGACGACTTACTCCCCCACAGTCCCCGTGGGAGGGGCAACAAGTTACAAACTTTGACCAGTGCTTACATATAGCAATGGTTATTGGGAAGTGTACAGGCGTTTTCAGGAGGATTTTTTTGGTTGGGGGAGGGGTTGAGAAGAGGGGATATGCTTGGAGAACTTTCCATCGATAATTTGTCATGGGGGAAGAAAATCTCCATGAACGGAGCGCAGGATTTACTAGCATTATTTAAAAAAAAAAATGAAAAAATAAATATGAAGAAGTTCTTTCAGCTGGAAGTAAGGAGCAGCATTAAAATTTAAAACGAACAGAAATTATTACCCATTTGAGGGGCTCACCTCCTCCTAATACCTCGCTCTTTACGCTAAAGTATTTTTAGTAATTTCAACTATTTATTCTACGGCTTTTGTGATTCTGGGGTCATTCTTAATGAATTGGGACAAAATTTAAGCTTTAGTGTAAAGAGCGAGGATCTGACAAGGGGGCGAGCCCCCTCATATATGTAATAAAAATATGAGAATACAAAAGTTCTTTACGTAAGCTAATTTATAAGTTACGTAAATCTTTTACTAATAAAAATATTCATAAAAAATTAAAAATTCTAGTTGCCTTTTTAATTAACCAAAAAATCGGAGGGCAACTAGGCTTCCTCCCCCGCTCTTTTTTTCTCAAAATCATTTGATCAAAATTATGAGAAAGCCATTTAGCCAAAAAAAAAAAAAATGCAAATTTTGTTTTAATTATTCCTCTGCGGAGAGCCAAAATCAAAACATGCATTGATTCAAAAACGTTCAGAAATTAAATTAAAAAAAAGTTTTTTTAACTGAAAGTAAGGAGCGACATTAAAACTTAAAACGACCAGAAATTACTTCGTATATGAAAGAGGCTGCTTCCTCATCAACGCCCCGCTCTTTACGCTAAAGTTTTTTACTGTTTTAAAAAGAAGAATTGAGAGAAAGAGTCAATCTTTAGCGTAAAGAGCGGGGCGTTGATGAGGAAGCAGCCTCTTTCATATACGAAGTAATTTCTGGTCGTTTTAAGTTTTAATGTCGCTCCTTACTTTTAGTTAAAAAAACTTGTTTTTTTAATTTAATTTATCTGACAAATTCGAACCACTAATCTCAAGATGCTTATCACGAGAATCAGCTAATTCCACAAAAGCGTTCGCAACACCTAATTCACTTTTATGGCACTTGGTATTAAGGCCGCGCAAACGTCCAGAAATTATACTCTCTTTTCAGTCCTTTGTCAATCGCGGCAAATCGACAAACACTCAAGGTTATCAGATTTCACTGCCGTCATTAAACTCAAGGGGTTTCTCACTGAAAATTATGATTAATGTATATTCATTCTTCGTAATTCGACAAGTAAATAGGAATATTTATTTGGAAAAGAACTATTATTCGAGGAGAAAATTAGAGAAATTATTATTCGAGATTTTTTTTTTTGGAGGACGGGGGTTCAACTCTTACGAAAGAAATACCAAGAAAACACAGGAAAATTAAACATTTCGCTGAGAAAATTAAGCATTATACAAATTTAAGGTGGGTGAATCCCTCGCCTGCGTGTGTGCCTGTGGTCTGGTCATCATTATTTGCCACGAGACGCGGTATAAAATTGTGGAAATTACAAATAAAAAGTACATATTTTCGGGTTTTTACTTCATGCAGACCTATTTAGAAAAATATAATTTAAATAATTGCTCGCAGCGAAGTGACAAATTTATTTCATTTTATTAAAAAGTTCGTGGTAACGAACTGTACTAAGGAGCGACCCGGCTCAATAGTAACCAAAACTCTAAAAAACGGATTTTTGATACCAATAGCTACATGAACAAAATCGCATTTTAATGCTGACTTTAAATATATGAGATACCTATCTAAAATTACGAGTCTAAGAAAAATAGCCTTATTTTAGAAAATAGAGGGAAACACCCAATAAAAGTAATAAAACCAAAATTACACCCATCCGAATCAGCCTATCAGGGAACCCTACCGTGGAAGTGTTAAGCTTCTATCGGCAAAAATATGGATTTTTTTCCAGGGGTGATTATATCGAACCAGTTGTCATAGAATGTTGCGAGCGGGCTCATTCCAAAGGAAATGAAGTTATATACAAGTGATTTATATATAAAAAAATGAAGTATATAGTACCCTTTTTAAGTGATCTAAAAAATTGGAGGGCACCTAGGCCTCTTCCCACGCTAATTATTTTCCCACAGTCACCCGATTAAAATTCTGAGATAGCCATTTTATTCAGCATAGTCGAAAAACCTTATAACTGTGTCTTTGGGGACGACTTATTCCACCAGAATCCCCGTGGAAGGGGCTACAAGTTACAAACTTTGATCAGTGTTTATATAGTAATGGTTATTGGGAAATGTACAGACGTTTTCAGGAGGATTTTTGGTTTGGGGGGGGGGTTGAGAACAGGGGGTTATGTTGGGGGAACTTTCCATGGATGAATTTGTCATGGGGGAAGAAAATTTCCATGAAGGGAGCGCAGGATTTTCTAGCCTTATTTCAAAATAGAACAATACAAAAATAAATATGAAACAGTTTTTTCAACTGAAAGTAAGGAGCAGCATTAAAATTTAACACTAACAGAATACAGAAGTTCGTTACGTAAGCTAACTCGTAAGTTACGTAGATCTTTTACTAGGAAAAACGTTCGTAAAATATTAAAAGTTCTAGTTGCCTTTTTAAGTAACCAAAACATTGAAGGGCAACTAAGCCTCCTCCCCTGCTCCTTTTTTCTCAAAGTGATTCTATCAAAATTATGAGAAAGCCATATAAATATGAAATTTCGTTTTAATTATTCATCCGTGGAGAGCCAAAATCAAAACATGCATTAGTTCAAAAACGTTCAGATATTAAATGAAAAAAGACATGTTTTCAACTGAAAGCAAGGAGCAACCTTAAAACTTAAAACGAATATAAATTACTTCGTATGTGAAAGGGGCTGCTTCCTCCTCAACGCCCCGCTCTTTACGCTAAAGTTTTACTCTTTTTCTCCCAATTCTACTTTTTAAAACAGTAAAAAACTTTAGCGTAAAGAGCGGGGCGTTGAGGAGGGAGCAGCCCCTTTCATATACGAAGTGATTTCTGTTCGTTTAAGTTTTAATGTCGCTCCTTACTTTCAGTTAAAAAAAACTTGTTCTGTTTATTTAGCTTATCCATACAGGTTCATTAAAAAATATTCTAAAGTTCGATTGTTGCTTGAGTATTTGTATATCTGAATTTGTATTCGGATAAGACTGTAATGACACATGATAACTACCCATACCTAGCATAGTTGGATTTATATAAACGGTTCTCGTATCTCCATACTTCTTGGCAACCTTCCGTCGACAATTTCGGGTAACAGTTTCTCAAAATAAAATTTTTTTAGATTTGGCAGCATTTTGTTAGACCAGAATTCACGGTCACGACCAATCTTTTCATAATATAATTCCTCTTCCCCTAAAAATATTACAAAGTATACAAAATCAATGTCACAACATTCCAATTGCATTTGAATTTGCTAATAGTAGTCATGTGTTCTTTTCAGCTTTATTTCACTATTAACTTTCTTTTCTAGACATGTATTTTTTTTAAGCGCTATCCTATCTTCCAATATAAGCCCTTTTGCTTTCAAAGGGCACTTCACCTCCAAAAGAGCCTTCTCACCCGAAGGAAAAATTGTTATCCCGTCCGGACTGGCCACTAGAAACCCATATTCCTTGTGAATGAAAAGCCCAGCAGAGTTCACAATGCAACCCATTTTCTTTGCAAAAGCTACAACAGCTACAGGCTCATACATCTGACCATGCTCCATTGCCTTTGTTTGGCGGTTTCTGGGATACAGGAGCTGCCGAACTAATGAGCCCACAGTCTTCAACCGCCTTTTACAAACAGCACCAGCTACGGAAGCTGTAATTCTGTTTTTTCTGTATTCTATCCAGCTATTATCGATAGAATTTCTCAGAAGCCTAGTGGCTTTTTTGATACTGAGGATATCTGTTGCAGTACATTGGAGACGAGTCAAAAAATCTGTTTTTGCAATTTCGAGCGCACTGCAATCAAGATCCGGAGCAGTTGCGTTCGAGCCGTAGTTTTTGTCTGCTCCGGTTGGCTCCCTGATTTGTTTTGAAGGGAGTTTTGTGGAAGCATTAGTGAAAAGGCGCTTTTTAGCAGACAGTTTTTTACGTCGAGCAGTAGTCATGGCCCGCTGTTGTGCAAGTTTTTTCAACTGCCTACTTGGTGTAGATCCTACAGTTCTTCGAAATATTTCAAGGCGAGCTGAGTGACCTTTCGTAAATCGGATTCCTGCTACTTTAACACGGGTGGTATATCGCGCACTTTGGCTAACCATGATGTTTTTGCCACCTATAAGCCTTGCAACTATGCTCATAAAATATTCTGCCAGGTTGCTCGTGTGGTTTCCTATCAGTAGACGAGCCCTTCTGGTCAGCATATCAAAGGCTGAATACACATGGCTGAGAAAGATGTTGCTAGGGGTGTCTTCAGGATTGACCTGTAGAACTTTCCCGGAGAACGAGCAGCGTGTAGGACAAAATTTATGGTCGCCACGGAAAAAAAGTAGAGGAATTGCCTTCAGCGCACTGATGAGATCCTTCACGCTTTTCTTCTCTGTGGTGGCAAATACAATTGCATTTCTGGCAAAATCACACATTTTCTTTATTATTGCGGCACTAAGAAATCTTCTGCATTCGGCATTTTCATGCTGCTTCTTATATAGTCTGTTTTTCAAGCATTTGCACGCATGATTAGCACACTCAATTTTTTCTACATTTCTGCCATATGGTACCCTTGCTATAATTTCAGAATGGGTACTTGAATCACCGTCGGCAACAAATCGAGTATATCTTAGATTGTGCATGGATGTTGCTATTCGGAATGCGTCAACTAATATATCTGAATCCATACCTGTACTGGGCCCCTGCCAGTTCATAAAACATGTATGTTCAGGAACAGATCTATTAACTTGATGCCTGTATTTCACGCAAGTACAGCAATATTTGTTCCTAATTCCTAGATTTAAGAGTTTCTTCGAATAGAAACCTATTACCACTCCACAGCCTGAGAGTGCACGATATCTATTCCCATAACTTCGTGTACACCAGCTTCCATCAACTATAACACATGTCTCTACAGCTCCATTTGGGTGAATTTTCTCACCTGCTTCCAGTGCCATCCTTCGCTCGGTTTTCCCATTTTCGATAAGATAGTCATAGAGAACTTTTTCCAATTCTACGCAAATTTCTTTCTCAAATTTCGTAAAGACTTTTTGAGACGGGGTATTTATTCCAATGGTAGAGAAAAGTTCTTGAACCTGGGCGTGAGTCATTCCACCATTTATTGCACCAACCACTACCTCTTTGTTGACACTTACTGTTCCTGTTTCTGTTTTGTGTTTCTTTCTGATAGTATTCACACTATCAAAATCAGTCCTTTTCCTTTTTTTGACTACGGTTTTCGTTGAGTCTTTTTTTTTAAGCCTTCTAGGAGCAAGGGGTTTTTCTGTGTGAATTGTGGCTTCCTCATGACATGATTCGCATTTGAAGATGAGTCTTGAGCGCAATCCAGCTCTATGTTCTTTAGAAAACATCATATTTGAAACCAAATTGATATCTTGGCACCTGTAAATAAAATGCTAATTGGTTGTGAGGAAGTAAAATAGTAAAGTAGCGATTTTATTGTTTTGGTAGAAAGGAAAGTGCTATAGCTTCAAAAAGGATAGGTAGTATGTAGAGTAGTGAGCGATGTAGGGTAATTAAAATATGAAATAAAATATAAAATATAGCTAGAAATGGGTGAGAAGCGGAAATTATACGATCAAACCGAAAGTTTGTTGTATTTTATTGTCAGATTAAACCACCCAATTTATTTATGTATGTAACCAAGCCAAAAACTGTCCTGGAACTACCAATCAGGAAAGCCAAGTATTTCAAAACTTTACAAAATCCTTTGGGGCATGACAGGAAATGTCCTCTAAACAGACCCGTGTCGATTTACCAAATTCCAACGGAAATTACTAACCAAATTCCAAGAAAATTAAGTCTCACTTGACTCCCTAAAATCAAATTCAAAGTAAAAATCCGTTCCCCAAATTCAGTTGCATATCAACTATCATTTAAATTTTTATTCGAGTAATTCACAAAGTTCTTATTAGTACGATTAAAAATACCAATATGCTTTTATGAGTTAGGAGGATCAAATTAGCTAGTTTATTTCTCAAATCCTTTAAAGCCTTTGCAGACATTCTTTCAGAACCTTTATCCGTACTTTTTAATGATTAGATTAAAAAACAAGTATTTTAAATGAAAGTAAGGAGCAACATTAAAACTTAGAACGAACAGAAATTATCCCATATATGAAAGAGGCTGTTTCCTCCTCAACGCCCCATTCTTTACGCTAAAGTTTGACTCTTTCTCTTAACTCCACTTTTTAAAACAGTAAAAAATTTAGCGTAAAGAGTGGGGCGATGATGAGGAAGCAGCCCCTTTGATATACGAAGTAATTTCTGTTCGTTTTAAGTTTTAATGTCGCTCCTTACTTCTGTTAAAAAAACTGTTTTTTTTTTATTTAATTTCTGAACGTTTTTGAATCAATGCATGTTTTGATTTTGGCTCTCCGCAGATGAATAATTAAACCGAAATTTTAATATTTTTTTTTTTGTCTAAAGTACTTTCTTATAGTTTTGATCGAATGATTTTGAGAAAAAATGGAGCGGGGGAGGATGCCTAGTTGCCGTCCGATTTTTTGGCTACTTAAAAAGGCAACTAAAAATTTTAATTTTTTACGAATCTTTTTATTAGTAAAAGATATACGTAACTTACAAATTAGCTTACGTAACTAACTTCTGTATTCTCATGTTTTTATTACGTATACGAAGGGGCTCACCCCTCGTTAGTACCTCGCTCTTTACATTAAAGCTTAAATTTTGTCCCAATTTCTTAAGAATGACCCCTGAATCACAAAAGCCGTAGAATAAATGGTTGAAATTACTAAAAATGCTTTAGCGTAAAGAGCGAGGTATTAGGAGGAGGTGAGCCTATCGTATGCTTAATAATTTCTGTTCGTTTTAAGCTTTAATGCTTCTCCTTACTTTCAGTTGAAAAAAGCTTTTTCATATTTATTTTTTCATTATTTTTTTTTTAAATAATACTAGAAAATCCTGGACTCCCTTCATGAAAATTTTCTTCCCCCATGACAAATTCCTCCAAGGAAAGTTCCCCCAACATATCCCCCTCTTCTTCGAGTTACGAGTTTGGAAAATAAGGGGAAACACCCCTAAACGTCATAGTATATTGTTTTATTTTTCAAAATGGCAAGTTTTTTTTTTTTAAATGGAGAGTTGTGAGACAGAGTCAAACCTTAGCGTAGAAAGCAAGGCGTTGAGAAGGGAACAGCCCCTATCATATACGGAGTAATTTCTGTTCGTTTTAAGTTTTAATGTTGCTCCTTACTTTCAGTTGAAAAAACTTGTTTTTTTTTTATTTATTTCAGAATAGCGCGACTCATTTTTTCCGCCGATTGATTAGCTTTCGTCATAAATTAATACAGAAGTAAAAAGTGGGGCTATTTTAAAATGTAATGGGGAAATATATAATGGGCTATAAACTGTCGCTTAAAGAGGGGCGAGGGGTGGGGTATAGCAAAGCATTCGCTCTTAGGAATAGTATAAGTAGCCACTTATGGTTGTTTTAAGTTCTTTTCTGAATTTTTAGGCCTTCATTCAAATGTGTCCCTCTCCTTATTTTTTACCAAAAATATAATTTAAAAGATCTACTGTTTAAACTGTAAAAACTTTAGCGTAAAGAGCGGAGCGTTGAGGAGGGAACAGCCCCTTTCATATACTGGGTAATTTCTGTCCGTTTTAAGTTTTAATGTTACTCCTTCCTTTCATTTAAAAAAAATCGTTTTTTATTTAATTTCTGAACGTTTTTTTTAGTTAATCCATGTTTCGATTTCGGCTCTGCGCAGATGAATAATTAAAACGAAATTTGAATTTTTATTTTTTTGGCTAAACGACTTTCTCATAATTTTGATCGAACGATTTTGAGAAAAATGAGCGGGGAAGGAGGCCCAGCAGCTCTCCAATTTTTTGCTTCTTAAAAAGGCAACTAGAGCTTTTAGTTTTTTACGATGGTTTTCATTAGTAAAAATATACGTAACTTACGAATTAGCTTACCTAACGAACTTCTATATTCGCAGGTATCTATTACGTATATAAGGGGGGCTCGCCCACTTGTCAATACCTCGCTCATTACACTAAAGCTTAAATTTTGTCCTAAATCCTTAAGAATGACCCCTGAATCACGAAGGCCGTAGAATAAATAATTGAAATTACTAAAAAATACTTTAGCGTAAAGAGTGAGAGATTAGGAGGAAATGAATCCCTTATATGTGTAATATTTTTTGTTCTTTTTAAGTTTTACCGCTGGTCCTTACTTTCAGTTGAAAACACTTTTTCATATTTATTTTTTCATTGTTTTTTTTTTAATCATGCTAGAAAATCCTGCCCCCTCCCATTCATGGAAAATTTTCCTCCCCATGACAAATTCCTCCATGGAAAGTTTCCCCAACATAACCTCCTCTTCTTAACCCCTCCTTCCAACCAAAAAATCCCACTGAAAACGTCTGTACACTTCCCAATAATCATTACTATGTGCAAACACTGGTCAAAGCTTTTAACTTGTAGCTTCTCCCATGAGGACTTTGGGGGAGTAAGTCGTCCTGAAAGACATAGTTATAAGGTTTTTCAACTATGCTGAATAAAATGGCTATATCAGGATTTTGATGGCGCTAGAACTTTTCATTTCCATTTGAATGAGCCCTCTCGCAAAATTTTAAGACCACTGGGTCGGTACAATCACCCTTGGAAAAAAGAATTAAATAAATAAACACGCATCTGGGATTTGTGTTTTGGCAAAATATACAAAATTCTACATTCTTGTAGATAGGAGCTTGAAACTTGTACAATTAGGTTCTGTGATACGCTGAATCTGATGGTGTTACTTTCTTTAAGATTAAATGACTTTTAGGGGGGTTCCCTCATTTTCGAAAATAAGGTAAATTTTCTCAGGCTCGTAACTTTTGATGGGTAAGACTAAACTTGATGATGAAACTCACATATTTAAAATCGGCATAACAGTGCGATTCTTGAGATGTTCTGATATATCAAAATTCTGTTTTTTAGAGCTTTGGTTACTATTGAGCCGGGTCGCTCCTTACTACAGTTCGTTACCACGAACTGTTCGAAATTACCTCTACTGGTATGTTCGCTTTATGTTGGAAAAAAAATGATAAAAAGAAGTTTTTTAACTGAAAGTGAGGAGCAAAATTAACGAACAGTAATTACTCCGTATATCAAAGGGGCTTTTCCTCCCTCAACACCTTGCTCTTTACGCTAAAGTTTGACTCTTTTTCTTAAGTTTACTTTTTAAAACAGTAAAATACTTTAGCGTAAGGAGCAGAGCGTTGAGAAGGGAAAAAACCTTTTAATATACAGAGTAATTTCTGCTTGTTTTAAGTTGTAATGTCGCTCCTTACTTTCAGTTCAAAAACTTGTTTTTTTTCCATTTTATTTCTGAACGTTTTTGGATTAATACATTTTTTGTGTGCTTTTTTTCTGTTTCTCTGTTTGCCATTCTGGCATGTCAAATGAATTGTGGGACAGAATAGAGGCAGTTCAAAAAACGTGTCTAAGAATTATTTTCAAACAGGGTAAAGGGCCTTACATTTCCCTTCTTCGGAGAGCAAAATCTAGTCACCCTTAAGGAAATGAGAGTACAAATTTCCTTATTATTTTGCCAACAATATCGTGCATAACCCTTGTACTATTTCTCCTTTCCCTAGTGAATATTTACCCACCCGCCACGTCAGGGGCGGATCTAGGATTTTTTTTTGGGGGGGGGGGTGTACATGAAAGGTTATTCCGATAAACTTGTGGAAAAAGAAATACCAACAATTTAAAGGGAACTGCAACAATTTCCAAGTCGTGGGTAGGTAGTGGACATGGACTTTAATTTAATATAAAATCTGATGAGTTCTATTGAAATTAAAGTCAATTAGAAATATTGATACAAAAAAAGTAAGTTTATAAGAACCACCTCGCCATAAAAAACAATTAAAAGGTTGTTCACCCTCAACAAAAAAATAATATATTAAATCTTTTCTGCATAATTTTTAGCATTTGCACTTCTGGCGACTATGGCGAGTTACTGAAACTTTGTATTGTCAAAAAAAAAAAAATTAGTACCATATTTTGGTATCATACATTCTTTGGAACTAATTGTTGATTAAACATTAAGTAATAGTTCGTTTGATGGTGTAGCAGGAAAAATAGAACAAAGAAATAGAAATATAATGCTTTCTTATTATTGCTATTAGCAGCGGATTAAGTCAGAATCTTAAATCTCCCCTTCTTACGAATGAAAATTTTCGGCTCCCAGTTGGCATTTGTGGTAATACGGACAGATCCCCTTGATAAACTTGAATTTAATTAAATACTTTTTGGGGACATGTGTCATTAATAAAAATCTAATAGAGACTGCAAAAAGTAACTGAAACCTTGTTTCAAACTTGTTTGCAAAAAGAAACAGCCTTAATAACTAAAAACTTACTAAAAACTCGACTATTAAAAACCAAATATAAAAAAATTCGTCCCCAAAAGTACCAGAGCAAGCGGTCCCAACCACAAATCTACTACTATGTCAGGGGGAGGGTGCCCCCTGCATTCGCCACTGCCCCACGTTCTAATTCAACAAAAATCCCCCTTCTTGCCCAAATAAGAGTTTCCACTGAAAGATATAGAAGAACGTTCATCCTTCACATATTTGAAATTTTAAATTACTAACCCTTCGCTCTTATCGCTCCACTTTTAACTTATAGTTTTAATGCTTATTTTGCAACTGCAAACTTTACAATTCTTGCAAGGTAAACTAAATTGTCATTTTGTTTAAATTTGTTTTCCCGGTTTTAATTTAAGACTTTTTATGGTTTGACTTTTTTACTGATTGCAATTTTATGAGTTTAAACTGGTTTGATATTTATTACTGATTGGCATTCACCATTTTTTTTTTAAATTTTTTTATTGAGACTGAAATTTGAATTTGGCCCTTTTGGGCTTGTGATAGCCGTTTTGTAGAAATAAATCTTGTCTTGTCTAAACGAAGATGAGATTGCTAAAGAAATAGCGAAACAACTGCCGACTATTCTATATAAGCTTTAAATTGTTGGTAAAACCAACAATAGTGAAATTAAACTAATCTAAGTAGATACCGTCGGAGCGTTCTGTTGTTTTGGGATGAAAATATCTTTAAAAGTTATCGAACATTCTTTCTCTATAGCAGAAAAGACAATTATCAAGAATTAATAAGGTACAAGTTGTATTAATTGCAACCCAGAATAATTCCCCATCCTAATAATTTTGATAGCAGTAAATCAATGATGTAAAATGAAAGACAAAGAAAAAACTTACATGTGGCGAATCACGAGCTTTTCATAATTCTCAAAAAGGTAAGGCAGATCCACAATCCAGCGTGTGCCTTTTAGAAGGTTTGACCCCAAATTTCTTCCAGAAGTGATAACTTTCAACACAAAAGGGGAATTTGTTCCAATTCCTTCGGAACTTGATTCGTTGTGAACCGAAGCATCCGTTAAGTCTTCTAACATATATTTTGGTAAACGCGGTCTGCCTCTAGCCCGATAATTTAATTTCAACTTTTCACGATGGGCCTGCACATTTGGCAAATGGAGCCCTCGTATATTTCTTCTTTTTTTTCCCATGTTACTGTGGTCAATAACAAGAACTATATAAGAACTTTATTAGGGTTTTGACCATTTTTATCGGGGTTCACTTACTAAAGGGTTGAATTGTTTCTTGGAAAGGCCTTGGACTTGAGACTGGTCATTTGACTGCTTTAGTATGGGTAATTTTTATTGGGGTTTATTTACCAAGGGGTGGGATTGTTTCTTGGAAAGGCTTTGGACTTGAGACTGGTCATTGACTGCTTTTGTAGTTTGCTTTGGTAGTTCTACAGCAAGACTCGGGTTTTGCTATAACAAATTTAAATATTCTGGTGACATTTTGTTTCGTTCATTCGTTATTTTGTTTCATTCATTAGTTATTAATTAGCTTGTTTTATATATTTTTAATTCTTATTTTAGTGCGAAGATTATGCAAAATTGTACTTATACTACAATACATAAATTTGTCCTGAATTTATTTTAATTAAACCAAAACGATAGATCAATCTTTTTAAAATAAAACCATTGCTTCTTATTCGGCCCTTGTGCTGTGTTCAATTTATCTCTAGGATTAGACGTAGCTTATCCTTAATTATTTATACAATACAATTTTCTTATATATTCATTGACCGGCAGTTTGGTGTCTGCACCTTACTTCTTCTCTAGACTCTGTTTAAACAGGTTAGAACTAAATAATGCTTGACTGAATCGCTCCTGAACAATCCGAGTGGTTAGCCCCTTGGTGTAATTTTTGCATTCTTAGATGCTCCGATTACAGCTCAATCTAACCTTTTGAGGGGAAATTTTGATTTCGGAACACAAATATGTAAAGTATTTGAAGGGACTGCAGCCAGGAGGTATATATTATAGAAAAAAGCTTCTTATTGATGAATAGAAAATTTTTTGCTCTATTTTTTGATACCCACAACAACAATGTCAAGCATACCAATCTAGAATGCAAACCCTAAACAGGTTTTAGAATTATTTTGGAATTATAAAAAAAATAATTGTCGGCTTTAAGATTTGATTATGCCAAAATATTCACCAGATTTTTTTACTTCTATTGACATAAAAACCGCCAAAATCACTAATTCAGGAACGTCAGGCAAACTCCAAATGTTTAACATGGGAGGTATAGGAAGATTCTTTCCGAGTCCGTCCAGCCAAATGACATATAGCAATCGCCAGTTCTGTCGGTCTGTCGTTCTGTCGGTCCCAGTTTTGCTACTTTAGGCACTTCCAGGTAAGCTAGGACGATGAAACTTGGCAGGCGTATCAGGTACAAGACCAGCTTAAATTAGAAATAGTTGTTTTCCCAATTTGACCATCTGGGGGGGGGGGGAGTGGTGGGCCGGTTAATTCGGAAAAAATAAAAAATTGAAGTATTTTTAACTTACGAACTGTTGATCAGATCTTAATGAAATTTGATGTTTGAAAGGATATCGTGTCTCAGAGCTGTTTTTTTTAAATCCCGACCGGATCTGGTGACATTGGGGGGCATATGGGAGGGGGAAACCTAAAATCTTGGAAAAACTTAGAGTGGAGGGATCGGGATGAAACTTGGTGGGAATATTAAGCACAAGTCCTAGATACATAATTGACATAACCGAAACGGATCCGCTCGCTTTGGGGTAGTTGGGGGAGGGGTTAATTCTGAAAAATTAGAAAAAATCAGGTATTTTTAACTTACGAAGGGATGATCGGATCTCAATGAAATTTGATATTTAGAAGGATATCGTGTCTCAAAGCTCTTATTTTAAATCCTGACCGGATCTGGTGACACTGGGGGAAGTTTGGGGTGGGGAACCTAAAATCATGGAAAACGCTTAGATTGGAGGGATCTGGATGAAACTTGGTGGGAAAAGTAAGAGCAGAAGTCTTACATACGTGATTTACATAATTGGAACGGATCTACTCTATTGGGGGGGGGGCTAATTCTGAAAAATAAGAAAAAATGACGTATTTTTAACTTACGAAGGAGTGATCGGATCTTCATGAAACTTCATATTTAGAAGGACCTCGTAACTCAGATCTCTTATTTTAAATCTCAATCGGATCAAGCGTAATTGGGGGGGGGGGGCAGTTGGGGGGACCGGAAAACATAGAAAATACTTATAGCGGTGAGATCAGGATAAAACTGGATGGGAAGAATAGAAACCTGTCTAAGATACGTAACTGACATAACCGGACCGGATATGCTCTCTTTGGTGGAATTAGGGGGGGGGGGGGGTAATTTTGAAAATTGAGGTATTTGTAACTTACGAAAGGGTGACCAGATCTTAATTAAATTTGATATTTAGAAGGATCTTGTGCTTTGAAGCTCTAATTTTAAATTCCTACCAGATCCCGTGACATTGGGGGGAGTTGGAGGGGGAAACAGGAATTCTTGGAAAACGTGAAAATTGGGGTATTTTTATCTTACGAATAGATGATCGGATCTTAATGAAATTTGATTTTTAAAAGGAATTTATGTCTCAGAGCTCTTATTTCAAATCCCAACCAGATCTTTTGACATTGGGAGGAGTTGGAAAGGGAAATCTTGGAAAAACAGTTGGAGTGGAGGAACCGGGATGAAGCTTGGTGGATAGAATAAACAAATGTCCTTGATACGTGATTGACAGAATCGTACTGGATTCGCTCTCTTTGAGGGAGTTGGGGGGAGGGTTCAGTGATTTGGCGAGTTTGGTGCTTCTGGACGAGCTGGGACGACTAAAATTGGTAGGCGTGTCAGGGAGCTGCACAATTTGACTTGATAAAGTCGTTTTCCCAGATTCGACCATCTGGGGCTAAAGGGAGAGGAAAAATTAGAAAAAATTAGGTATTTATAACTTAAGAGTGGGTGATCACGAGTGGTGAATGAATTTTGATATTTAGAAGCAAATCGTGACTCAGAGCTCTTATTTTAAATCGTGACCTGCATTAAGCCTCTTATTTTCCTTTTTAAATCAATCTATTGATTCATAGAATTTTGTCAGAGCTCATACCATATGATCTCTTGGCTCTTAGCTCTTCTCGCCTCGTCACAAGTGCCATATGAGCTCTTAGCTCTTGTTCTTCTTAGCCTCCTTTGAAATGCTAACAAAGGCCGAAAGCTGTGAGGCTGTTATTGTCACAGTTTAGTGGCTTCGTAAAAAAATACAATATAGGATATTTTTTGGTTCTTGGCCTTAATTATATCCAACACTCGGCATGGCCATGGTGGATAATTTTTGAATTTTGCTAGAACAACAGCAACCTTTGTGAACTGAACCATTAAAATGAATTATAAAAAAACTGCACTTAACTTTGAATAGGTAGGCACATATGAGCTAGGCATTTACCTTATAATCAGTTCATCAGTCCCAATCTGAAAGCAAAAAGTACTCCGGAAATTTTTCAGTCATTGCTGGCTGCATCTGCTCGGAATAAATGCTGAACGCGTATTCATTCCTTTAATGTATCAAATCCTATAACGCTTTTTATGTCCAACATATCATATCCAATTTCGTTCAATAGGTCAATGTGTTATTTAGGAAACAGGTTTTGAGAACGCAATACAAATCACACATAGGTCCTTTCGTTTTGAACGATGAATGATAACTGAACGATGAATGATAATTTATATATCTACCAATAGATATCTCAAAAGAATTAGATATTTACGCTGATTTCAAATGTATAAGTTTCCTTTAGTTAAGTAATATCCATCAAAAGTTATGAGCCTGGTAATATTTGACTTATTTTCAAAAAAAGGGGAAAACACCCTCTAAAAGTCATAGAATCTTATTGAAAATCTCACCATCAGATTCAGTGTATCAGAAATTGCTACTGTACAGGTTTCAAGCTACTGTCTGCGAAAATGTGGAATTCTGTACTTTTTGTCAGCAGAAAGATAACGAATGCGTTTTCATTTATTTTATTTTTCTATTTCCCAGGGGTGATCGTATCGAACAAATGATCGTAGAACATTAGAAGAAGACTCATATGGACGAAAATTACAAGTTCTACTGCTCTTTTTAAGTAACAACAAGAGCTAAGAGCTCATATGGCACTTGTGACGAGGCCAGAAGAGTTAAGAGCCAAGAGCTCATATGGTATGAGCTCTAACAAAATTCTAAGAATCAATTTAAAAGGAAATTTAAATTTAAAAAGAAAATCAGAGGCTTAATGCCGGTCGGGATTTAAAATAAGAGCTCTGAGTCACGATGTCCTTCTAAATATCAAAATTCATTAAGATCCAATCACCCACTCGTAAGTTATAATTACCTCAATTTTTCTAATTTTTCACCTCCCTTTTGCCCCCCAGATGGTGGAATCTAGGAAACGACTTTATCAAGTCAATTTGTGCAGCTCCCTGACACGCCTACCAATTTTCATCGTCCTAGTACGTCCAGAAGCCCCAAACTCGCCAAAGCACTGAGCCCCTCCCCCCAACTCTCCCAAAGAGAGTGAATCCAGTATGGTCATGTCAATCACGTATCTACGACATTTGCTTATTCTATCCACCAAGATTCATCCCGATTCCTCCACTCTAAGCGTTTTTGAAGATTTAGGATTTCCCCCTCCAACTCCCCCAATGTCAACAGATCTGGTCGAGATTTAATAGAAGATCTTGGAGACATAAATTCCTTCTAACTATCAAATTTCATTAAGATCCGGTCACCCGTTTTTAAGTTAAAAATATCTCAATTTTTCAAATTTTTCCAAATTAACACCCCCAAGCTCCTCCACAGAGAAAGGATCCGTTCCAATTATGTCAATCACGTACCTAGAACTTCTGCTTATTCTTTCCATCAAGTTTCATCCCGATCTCTCCAGAACGGAAAACGCTTGGAAGCGTTTTCCAAGATTTCTGTTTCCCTCCTCCAATCCCATGTGTCCCCGGATCCAATTCGAGTCGAAAATGGAGCATCTGAGACATATGATCCTTCTACACATCAAGTTTAATTAAGATCTGATCACCTATTCTTAAGATAAAAATACCCCAGTTTTCACGTTTTCCAAGAATTCCGGTTTCCCCCTCCAACTCCCCCCAAATGTCACAATTCAAAATAAGAGCTTTAAAGCACGAGATCCTTCTAAATATCAAATTTCATTAAGATCTGATCACCCGTTTGTAAGTTACTAATACCTCATTTTTCCGAATTACCCCCCCCCCCTCCAACCCCACCAAAGAGAACAGAGCCAGTCCGGTTATGTCAGTCACGTATGTTAGACTTGTTTTTATTCTTCCCATCCAGTTTCATCTTGATCTCTCCGCTTTAGGTATTTTCTAAGATTTCCGGTACCTCTCCCCCCCCCCAATGACGCTGGATCCGGTTAAGATTTGAATTAAGAGATCTGAGTTACGAGATCCTTCTAAATATGAAGTTTCATGAAGATCCGATCACTCCTTCGTAAGTTAAAAATACGCCATTTTTTCTAATTCAGAATTAACCAACCCCTTAATTCCCCAAATAGAGCGGATCCGTTCCAGTTAGGTCAATCACGTATCTAAGACTTCTGCTTATTTTTCCCACCAAGTTTCATCCTGATCCCTCCACCCTAAGCGTTTTCCATGATTTTATGTCCCCCCCCAAGGTCCCCCAATGTCGCCAGATCCCGTCGGGATTTAAAATAAGAGCTTTGAGACACGATATCCATCTAAATATCAAATTTCAATGAGATACAATCACTTGCTCGTAAGTTAAAAATGCCTCATTTTTTCCAATTTCTGAGAATTAACCCCCCCCCCCCCAAACTACCCCAAAGAGAGCGGAGCTGTTCCAGTTATGTCAGTAATGTATTTAGGACTTGTGCTTATTTTCCTCACCAAGTTTCATCCCGATCCCTCCACTCTAAGTGTTTTCTAAGATTTTAGGTTCCCCCTCCCAACTCCCGCCCCAATGTCACCAGATCCAGTCGGGATTTAAAACAAGAGCTCTGAGACACGATATCCTTCCAACCATCAAATTTCATTAAGATCTGATGAACCGTTCGTAAGTTAAAAATACTTCATTTTTTTCGAATTAACTGGCCCCCACTCCCCCCCCCAGATGGTCAAATCGGGAAAACGACTATTTCTAATTTAATCTGGTCCGGTCTCTGATACGCCTGCCGAATTTCATCGTCCTAGCTTACCTGGAAGTGCCTAAAGTAGCAAAACCGGGACCGACAGACAGACAGACAGACCGACAGAATTTGCGATTGCTATATGTCACTTGGTTAATACCAAGTGACATAAAAGGATTGAAGAACAACTAGTCCCTCTGCCCCGCCCATTTTCACCCAAGATCGTCCAATCAAAATTTTGATATAAAATACACCTCAGACATCACACATTCTTCGGAAGGGGGGAGGGGATTTTCGGCTTGAAGTGGGTTTCCATGGTGATAATTTTCCTTGTGGAAAAAGCTTCATTTCTTGTCCTAATTTTGTAAGAACAATTCCTAAAATACAAGAGTAATTTAATTAGAATAGAAAGCTTTTTGAAAGTGCTAGAAACCTTACCGCGAAGAGCATGGTATTGACGTGGGGGGCAACCCCTTTTTATACGGAATGATTTCTGTTTCATTTTGAGTTTTAATTTTGCTCCTTGCTTTCAGTTGAAAAAAAAAACTTTTTTAAATTATATATTCAGAACTGGACCTATCGGATCAGTAGATCAAAGGTGTCCAGAGAAGACTGGTTTTGTTTCATATTCATTGAACCCCGTCTCTCCTCAGTCTCTCAAAAAGAAAATAGGAAAAAGGGATAAGAGGGAATGTGTTCCATCTTGTTTGTGCCTTAGCTTGATTGCATCTTCTTTTCAGGTTCATTTTTCAAATTGAAGGAAAACCAGCCTTTCCTGAAGTATATAAATTTTTTACAAAGGTATCGGCTTCTAGCCTGAGAGGCCTAAGAAATTGAAGATATCACATTTTTCTGAAATATAGTATATGTTTATGCAAATCAGTGATGATTTATATGGTGTTTACTGTTTACTTTAAAGACTAAAAAGAGAATTTGAATCTCAAGTACTAGAAGTAAAATTATAAACCTAGGATATTATACAACACTAGTACAACGCTTTCACTGAGTAAAGGGCACTCAGTGAAAGTAATTGAAAATCTTACAGCAGGCCTAGAAACTGAACGTTAGTAGTAAGAATAATTTAATAAAAGAACTGGAAATCTAACAAACAAGATGGAAATCCAATAAGGATCTTAAATTGCAACATGTTGTTTTGTCAACGAAATGAAAATTCAATATTATGTGAGAGTATCCAACTAGTTTATTGTTCAACAAGTTGAAAATTCAATTCGGGTATGGGAATCCAAAATTTTTATTTCACAAAAAATTGAATATTCAATAATAATCATGGGATTCAAATATGGTCTCTAATATTCAATTTAAGCTGTTGAAATTCCAATTTTGTTGTTGATAAACATTACAAACAATTTTCGTTGAATCTCAAGCAATTTTTTATAGTGTAATAGGAGCAAAATAATGATTGAATCTGCTCTAGACTATGTTAATCAAATTTGTTAAGGCTAGATCACTTATCTGGATGTTAGAAAAAAAGATGTAAGTGGTTTGAGAAAAGCCAGGGTACTATTTTACATGTGTCAGTTGAACAGCTGCAGTTCAGAGTAAGGCTCGCATGACTGTCCTCCAATTTCTGTTGCATCAAAATAGATGATTGGGAAATACATCATGCCCTTGGTTTGGTCATAAAAAAATACACTGTACTTTTTTGATCACAGAGCACGAACTTTCAGCTCCTTGAAAAAATTCTTTCATCAAAATTCTTTCTTCTCAATTATGGTATGGGCTGTGACGTGCTTGATGAAAATACCATCAGACTACAAGGATCCTACTTCTCTGATAACAAATACTTCTTTGGTGTTGCTGAGCTTTTCTGACATCCGTGAACTCTAACCGGGCTTTTGATTAGAAGATTATCGAAGCCTGAAGATCCTAACTTATCTGAGAGCGGAAACATATTGTTAACTTTTTTCAGATGATCAAACAGTTCGTGGTAATGAACTGTAACCGACTCAATAGTGAACGAAACTCTAAAAAGCCCAGTTTTGATACCAATAGTTGTATCAAGAAAAATGGCTTAAATGTGGATTTTAATTATATAAATTTCATTAAGTTTAGTCTTACGAATTAAAAGCTACGAGCCTGAGAAAATTTGCCTGATTTTCGAAAAAAGGGGGAAACGCCATCTATAAGTATCAGAATCTTAATCAAAATAAAATTATCAGGTTCAACGTATCAGAAAACCCTACTTTAGTGGTTTCAAGCTTCTATCTGCAAAAATGTAAAATTTTGTATTTTTTCCCAGAAGAAAGATCACGGATGAGGGTTTATTTGTTTGTTTTTTGTTTTATTTTTTTCATTTGTTTTGTTTTTCCCGGGGGGACCGCATTAACCCATTGGTCCTAGAATACCGTGAGAGGGCTCATTCAAACGGAATTTAAAGTTATGGTGCCTTTTTTAAGTGACCAAAAAGATTTGAGTGCAATCCAGCCCCCTCCCCGTCCCTCTTTCCCGAAGCCATCCTATCAAAATTTTGAGATTGCCATTTTTCTCATTATAGTTGAAAGACCCAATAACTATGCCTTGTGATATAACATGGCCCCCTACAGCCCCAGGAGAAAGATCTTTAAGTGATAAAATTTGCCGTTTTTTATACACAGTACTTGTTATTGTGAAGTATGTATACATTTTCAGGTGGGGGGAGGGCTTTTATGCTGGGGTTTTTCCAAGGGGGGGGTTCTCTATGCTGAGGGAAGCTTCCAGGGGATGAACGTGTCCAGGGAAATTTTACACTGACGGAATTTGCCAGAATTCCTATACAAAATCCTTTTTAATATGTCTTGCTTTCTCTTTTCCGTTTCAGTTTTACGCGAGGAGTTGTTAAGGGTAATTGTTCGGGTTGAATTTTCACCAGAATTCAATTTTCTAGATGATATTTCCGTGGAGAGGGCGCTTTTTTCCGTGGAGGTTGAGCCAAGTTCTCTGACATTACTTAAAAAAGATCAGAAATAAATTTTTTTTAAAGAAGTTCTTCAACCGAAAGTAAGGAGCAACATTAAAACTTGTAAAGAACATAAATTATGAAGTATATGAACGGGACTGTCCCCTCCTCAACGCCTCACTCTCTACGCTAAAGTTTGAATTTTGTCCCGATTCCTGAAGAAAGACTCCTGAAACACAAGGGTCGCTTAATTAGAACAATAGGAAGCTTTTTTAAAAGCACTAAAAAACTTTAGCGTAAAGAACGAGTTGTAGATGAGGGGGCAATCCCCTTCATACACGTAATGATTTTTGTTCTTTTTGAGTCTTAATGTTGCTCCTTTCTCTCAGTTGAATTGTTTTTTTGATTTTTTAGTTTAACTATTATGAAAGAACTACTGATATGATGTTTATCAGAGCGAGAGGTTTTCACCGAAAAATTATTATCATATTTCGCTCTCATCGGGTTTGGTTAGAAGTAAAGATTTTACCAAAAAATGTCTTAGTCCTTATCAAACGCGGATTTTGTTCTTTACAGGCTATACCGAAGCTTAATTTCTAATGCAAACGATTATATACTGCATCAAAGTTGATTTCTGGTATGTATTTTGTATTTTTGACAAAAAGCTAAATTCCCAGAGATAAATCAGAGAACTATAAGAAAAAACTATCGAAAACAGAGAGATCAAGAGTTTGATACTCTATCTAGTTATGAAATGCACTAATAAGGTAAGTAGGGAAAGCATAATGCTTTTGAAATCGCGCATAGGGAGTAGACCTGGAGTTGATACCACTTCAAGACGTTATTACGCGGACCAGGGTAATACTATAGCGCCCCTGTAACGTTTTAGTACATCTACATAATAGGGAATGTTTTCTTCAAGACGCAGGTGTCTGTTACGTGATAGGATTTTCAGTACAGCCCTATCCTGCCATTCCACGACAGCCCTATCCCTGATTTTAATGACAGTCCTACCCTATCCTTCCCACGACAGCCAGCAGGTGAATGTTACATCATAGAAAATTATGCGCATCTACACTATACTATAGAACAAGGGCGTAGCACATCCCAGACAAAGATTCCCTATTACGTAAAAACTAAAGAAATCATGAAGAAAAATGTCTCGAAGAAAACATCCCCTATTACATAGCAATCAAAAGTAAATAAAACTATTGTGTAACAAGCAAACCTTATGATGTAGGTGTACTATACACTTGCACTATAGGATTGCGCAGGTTTGCGTAATTCTCTATGATGTAGCCTATACCTGCTGACTTCCGTGGGAATGACGGGGCAGGGCTGTCGTCAAAACCCTAGAATTTAACAGAGACCTGCATCTTGAAGAAAACATTCCCTATTTTTTCGGTGTACTATACCATTAAACCATTACAGAGGTGATATAGTATTGCCCAGGTGCGCGTAATAACGTCTTGAGGTGGTAGCAACTATAGGTTTACCCTCTATGGGCGATTTAAGAGAATTATATTGTGACTACTCAGGTATCCTAGATTAAGATAAATTAATTTAATTAAAATAATTTTAATTATGTGTACAAACCAGTACTTTCATAGTGGTAACATCCGTGTACCATTCTACTGCTCAGACCCACTTTGGTCTACTAATTTCTCTCCTTTTGTATTATATCAAGACTTGTGACTTTTATCATGAATTTGGCATCAGACACAACCTAGCGAGAAAAGAAATTTAGCCCATAGTAACTAAGAACTTAAAAATATTGCACCCAAAGACCTTGCTTCTTGTCTCATAATAATCAGGCTACATATGCATTGCCATACACGTGGTCAATTTGGTTTTAAAACCAAACCAGTATCGTTTTCTTTTGAGCTGCCTTGCTTGGTTCATTTGTCATTTTATAGATTGTCATTATCAAACCCTTTCCACAAAAATATTTAAGATAATTTTGAAGAAAACTGAGGCTCTGAATTTACAATAATTGAAAAATCCAATAGCTATGCCTGTAGGGGTAACATGACGGGTCCCCTAGCCTAACAAGCCGGGGGGGGAATCATAGCATCCAATTTCATTGGGGACCCTAGGAAACCAGTTCCAATGAGGAGCCCTAGCATACAATTTCACCGCCCCCCTAACCTAACCTATTCACTGGGCCCCTAGCGTCCAATCCCATCGGGGGTCTCTAGCATCCAACTTTACCACCCCCAAAACCTAACCACCTGTCCCTAGCATCCAATTCAACCGGAGCTCTAGCGAGCAGGCCCAGCAGGGTTGCCTAGCAGTAAATTCCATCGGGGGCCCTAGCAAGCCATTCCACTCAGCTAGCGCTTATTAAGTAGTAGGGAATGTTTACCAGTATTAAAGATGACGCATTCACACGTGACATGTTTCTTCAGGGACCCGTGGGGAATCTCCGGTTGTAACTGAGGAGGACACACACGTTGGAAGTTCCATAATACTTTAAGAGATTTCATTTTCTTTTACGACACTTTTATCAGTGAACCTTTACTCAAAAGGGATTTCCCCTCAATAGAATTAAGCGCTAACCAGTTGGATTATGAGAGTCTTTTTAATATTTTGATTCAGCTATTGCATTCTAAATGAAAACCTATTGCACGCAAGGAGAATCCCCTGTTCGCACATACAAGAATTCTTAAATGAATTACTAGAAATAAATTACAAATAAAATTACTAGAAATCGCTTTCATTTGCAGTACACCTGCTTGTTAAGTAACGCTTTAAATGATGCTATCAGATAATATTGTGGGTTGCTCTTAGCACATTTTTTTAGTAATAAAGTCTTTTACTCTATTGGAGCCTGAATGTGCTACAAGGGATGAAATAAAAGCGAAAGTACCATTATGGTTAGAATACAGTATACCTTCATACATGACTAAAGTCTTTCTTTTCTTCTTCACTACACAGAAATTAAAACTTATATTAGAAGCAAATCTTCAACGAGCATACCAATGTACATGGGGTATAAGATGCTTAAATTGCAGTAGTGAAATATACTACTACTATTACTACTACTACTACTACTACTACTACTACTACTACTACTACTACTACTACTACTACTACCACTACTACTACTACTACTACTACTACTACTACTACTACTACTACTACTACTAACAGCTTACCGCAGCACCAAACCGCCTAAGGCCAACACAGCTACGCACACTCCTCCTCCATCTCAATCTTTTCAAAGCCTCCCACTTTGCAACCTCCCAGGACGTTCCTATTTCCTTCAAATCTTCCTTTATGACATCCTCTTACCCCATACTTTCCATTTAGCCCTAGACGGTGTACCAAAAAGGACATCTTCGGCAATCTGCCATCCTTCATTCGCAGAACGTGCCCAAGCCATCTCAACCTCTCTTTCATTATAGCCATAAAAAAACAGGATTTAACCACCCTTTTCGTACAGCCTACTGTTTGAAATGCGGTCAGTCAGCCGGGTACCCAAAACAATCCGTAGGCAATTTCTTTGGAAAACATCTAGTAAATGTTCATCCACTTTTTGGAGCGCCTATTCTTCACGGCAATATTTGACCACTGTCATTAGTGTGCCTTCCAATAATCAAGTTTTGGTTTGCACATTTATCTTCCTATTCATCCAATTTTTTTTTTTAATGTGAAAAAACACCCTGATCCTTGGCTATTCTACTTTTAGCATCTTCACTATCAATGTAAGTGAAGTTGCTCACTGATCCCTGATCAATGTTTTCGTTACCCAACTTGTGATTTTTGATGTTGCTCCTTACTATCAGTTGAAAAAAATTGTTTTTTATATTTAATTTGAGATTGTTTTTTAAATAATGCTAGAATATCCAGCTCACCCTCCATAGAAAATGTCTTTCCCCACGAAAATTCCGCCATGGAAAGATCCTTCCGCGATCCCCCCCCCCCCCACGCGACAGAAAATCTGTATACTTCCCAATAGCCAATTTTATATGTAAACAATGTGCAAAGTTCGTAGCTTGCATCCCTTCTCCCAGGGGCTGTAGGGGTCAAGTAATGCTCAAGGAATTAGTTATTAGATCTTAGTTATTAGATCGATTCTGCTGATCAAAATGGTTGCCTGAAAATTGTGATCTGAAGGCTATGGGAAAAATGGTTATTGGAAGGGGATTAGCTACCCTTCAATATTATAAAGTCAATTTAAAAGTATTTTCAAGTCAATTAAAAAGGGCAGTAGAACTTATGATTTTTGATTGAATGAGCCCTCTCCAGATCTTCTAGAATAACTGGTCCAATACGATAATCCCTTGGAAAAAAACAAACAAATAAAAGCCCTTCCCCGATCTTGCTTCTGGCAAACAATGCAAAATTCCACAATTTTCTATATTGGAGCTTAAAATTTCTTAAGTGAGGTTCTCTGATATGCGGAATCTGATGGCGTGATTCCTTGAGCTCAAGGAAACCACTTGTGTTTTGCTTGTAGTGTGGTGTTGCCTTTTGTTCAAACTGCTTCACAACTTGCCACCTAAAGTTTAACCATTTTTGTTGCATTTTAAACAATAAATATGTATCTTGTGAATTAACATATTTTTGAATATTGTGTTTGCCCAGTGTCCTATATTTAGGACAATGCATGTCTTAGACACAGCAAGCCCGAAAAGCGTGTAGGAAGAACAGCTTGTCCAAAAGACGTAATGAATTTCCAGAAAATATTCTAGCAGAATGCAGAACAGAAAATGTTATGCAGGAAAAGAATCCTAATTTTTTTTTTGGTTTACTGAACCTATAAATGACAAAAATAGCCCACATTCAAAATCAATGGTGTGTTAAAATATTTGACAAATGCATATTCATCATACAAGATTTTTGAAGTAATTCATCAAAGTTAAATTTCATATCAACATAACCGTTCATCAAATTCACACATTAAGTAAGCAATCATTAATCAAATTTCTTTCCTTATTTGTACTCAAGATATAACTTAAATTTTTGAACTTTTTTTTTCTTCCCAAATTTGGACCCTGGGAAATTTTTTTTAATCATATCTAGGCTAGACTTTTGTTTAAATACATTTGAATTATTTTTTATTTAATTTTGACTTAACTCAATTTTAGAATTCGTTTAGTTTTATTTAACTATTTTGAATCTATTCTTAAGCAAAATTTGACTAAATTCAATCAATTTATATTGGAAGTAATTTTAGGGAATCTTGCTGCCCTCCTCGGGCGTGGTATTTCAAGATAAGACTTGTTTATATTTTTTCTTTGTAGAAGAGCCTTCCTTGGTAGCATCAAGGTGTCAACAATTTTTTCCCGCCCTAAAATTTCAGTCACCAGCTTCAAACCGGCTAGGGTAAGTCACACCTGTGCCTCATAAGAGAAGTGAGAGTCACTCACCATTTGCTATCCATCAGTGGCAAGCAGTATGTGATCCTCAGCCAGTGCTGGCAAGGTGACTTCTTCACCACCCCACATTACTCCTCAATAAATCTTTTCTTGCGTCAGGGATGGCTCTTCATATTTTTACTCATATTCCAGTAATGGCTGTAGTGAAAGGGCTGTAATTTACGCAATATGGCTTTGGTTGACATATGGTATTTGTTTTTAGGAAATATACGGAAATTTATTACGGGGGGAGGAGGTATTTTCTGCGGATGGTGAAGAAGACTTGGAAAAAATTTTCAGACGGGAACTTTCCGGGTGAAATTTTATACGGGGAAGGGAAGGGACGGGGATTTCTGTCATGATCTTAATAACTCTCAGAAATTAAATACAGAAAAATAAGTTTTTTTTTTCAACTGGAAGCAAGGAGCAACTTACAAAATTAGAGAAGCTGGAAATGACAATTTTTTCCTTGTGCTCATGACAGTAGTGGGTACAAATAGGGGGTTACTACTAAAGATTCCACCTACAATCCACCTACTGCCCATCCTGCCCATTGTTTGGCTGCTAGGAAAATTATTTTGTGGAATACGCTGCCAATTTTGGATGGATAGAAGCCAGTAATTGTTGCTAGACCCAATCCCTTTGGGCATATGAAGCACCAACCGTGAAACAAGAAATGATCCCTTTAGGGGCAATTGGAGGTGGAAGGAAGAAGTTCTCTTGCAAGCAATGGTTCTGAGATTGAGGTATCACTTGCCACTTATGGCTAGCGAGTGGTGGGTGACTCTCTCCTCTCTTTTGAGCCACGACAATAACCATCCCAGGTCGGTCTGAATTTGGTTGGTGGGGCTCTTGGGACGGCGGACGACAATGGTAGAAACCTTTATACTTCCAAGGAAAGCTCATCAACAAAAAGAAAAAGATGATCGGCAAGCATGCCAATATAGGCAAAATAACACGCTCAAGGGATCAACAATTGCCATTTCTGTTTTAATGGTGTTCTTAGAGGGTGAGGGGGGGAGGGCAGCGAGGATTTATGGTCTGAGCCTCAACTTGACTTAATGAATCCCTCCCCCACATTAGGCACAATAATAATAACAGTTTCTGTCACCCCCTATCAATATTTTAAAAAGCTCCAAGTGGCACAAGTTCAATGTACATATTGAAATACACAACAGATACCATTAACACAAGAGAAGGCTCCTCCAGTGCCTCCCCCCCCCCCCAAAAAAAAAAATAAACAAAATAATTTTTATTAGTTATTATCTTAGTTCTTAGATTTTCTCTGTTATTTGCCTTTTTTAAGTTTTTCACACTCTAAACGAAATTAAATGCCAAATCAGTTCAGTTCAGTTCATTCGGGTTTATTAAAAAAAATTTATAACAGTCATAGCATACTTAATCTCTCATCTCTATGCAAAAACTGCATGCTGAGTCCCATATCACCTCAAAAATAAATACGCGCTATGGCTTTCCCTCCGCTTCTCGATACAACCATGGCCCCTACCAAAAAAATATCCTTACAAGTCCCCACCTCTTCATCCAGGAGCAAACCACTCCAACCCCCACAAAAAAACTCAATAATAGCTAAAATCACTTTTCTAATTAGATTCTTTATTCAAATTAAACTAATTCAAAACAAGATAATTTTTTATTCTCTTTTTGAAAGAACCAAGGGAGCTCCTATCTCTCAGTTCAAGCGGTAGGGTATTGTAAGCCTTAGCACAGACGATGTCAGGCGAAAAATCCGACCTCACTGTTGGCGTATTTCGAATATGGATCTGTGCAGATAGTCTTGTAATCGGAAGACGCTGTTCGGATACCATACTGAATAGATTCCTAAAAGGCGGTGGAGATTATCGATGAAGATTATGGCATAGGTTACTTCTGATAAAGTTAGACACTGTTTGATCTTTTTTTTTCAAACAGCTCGTGGCAACGAAATGTAAGTAAGAAGCGACTCAGATTAATGGTAACTGAAATTGTTAAAAACAGATATTTTGATAACAATAGATACATCAATAAAATTCATCAAGTTTAATGATACAAAGCTACAAGCCAGAGAAAATTTGCCCAATTTTCAAAAAAGAGGTAAAAAAGCCCCAGAGCACCAAGTTGTTAATAAAAATCATACCAGCAAATTCAGCACGTCAGAAAACCCTACTGTAGAGGTTTCAAGCTCCATGTACAAAAATGTAGAATTTTTATATTTTTTGCCGGAAGAAAAAACACAGATGTGTGTTTTTTTCCCCGGTAGGGGAGACCGTATCAAACCAGTGATCCTAAGGGATTTAGAGAGGGCTCCTTTGGTCCGAAATCACAAGTTTTATTGCCCTTTCTAAGTGACAAAAAAGACAGGAGAGCATATAGCCCCCCTCCCAAGCCCCTATTTTTTACCAAAAAGACATCTGATCAAAATTTTTAGATAGCCATTCGATTCAGAATAGCTGAAAAGTCGGATAACAATGTCTTTGATGATGACATATCCCCTTTAGTCCCTCGGGGAAGGGCTGTAATTTACGCAATATGCCTTTTGTTCACATATGGTATTTGTTGTTAGGAAATATACGGAAATTTATTACGGGGGAGGGGGTATTATCTGCGGATGATGAAGAAGACTTAGAGAAAAGTTTCAGACGGGAACGTTCCAGGTGAAATTTTACATGGGGAAGGGAAGGGAAGGGGATTTCTGTCATGATCTGAATAACTCTCAGGAATTAAATATAGAAAAATAAGTTTTTTTTCAACTGGAAGCAAGGAGCAACATCAAAACTTAAAACGGGCAGAAATTATTATGTTTATGACCGGGCTGCCTCTTCCTCAACCTTCGCCCTGTTTTTTAACGTTGGATTTTTTGTCACAATTTCATAAGAAAGACTGCTTAATCACAAGGGCCAATAAATTTGAATGAGGTTTTTGTTTGAGAACTTTAAGACTTAATCATTAAAGGCTTGGGCTGAAGAAGGGGCAGCCCCTTCATATACGAGATTTCTGTTCACTTTCAGTTTTAGGTCGCTCTTTACTTTCAGCTGAAAAAAACTTTTGTGTTGACATAACAAATTAACACCTTTTGAATTTTTTTAAGTTTAGGGGGATTGAAGACAAGCTTCTTGTGGTGCCCCTATATTCAGTGTGCACAGAATAGGTGCCTGCTACTGCTTAATTTCGTCCCTGTCCCACCACAGGCCGTTCTGCTTAGCGTCTACCCACAAGGCAGGACATTTGGTGGAACACGCTGTCGATGTTTATTGCACTACAGCCATTAATGACTGTAGTGCAAAGTTTATTCATGTCACATCGTATCAAAAATATCAAATCTTTTTCACTCAGAATATAACGTTATGCCGTTCGTTTATTTATGTCACACTACAGTATAGTATTGTTTAAATAGTTCTGAACATTCTCTTCCTTAAGTAGAAAAAGGAAAACGAAATATAATTTTTATCTGATTTAGCCTGGACAGCACCACTGGCATCGAGGTTGTTCAAGACTTCACCTACCTGGGCTCCATAATTTCTTAAAATGGCTCGCTTCTCCAAGAGCTGCAAGTGAGATTATCTAAAGCGTCTTCTGTCATGGGTAGACTGAATCGTCACCTCTGGCGAATACCAAACGTCAGTCGTACAACAAAACTGCAGATCTCTAACGCTCTAATCGACTCTGTGATGCTTTACGGAGCTGAGGCATGGCAAGCATCAGCTGCAACCCTTAAGAAAATCGACGTATTTCATGCGAAGAGCCTGAGGAGGATTGAGGGCCTACGATGGTCCGACTTCGTCAGCCATGAAAAGCTTCTGCAGCTCACAAAACAGTCTTGGTTTTCGACTCAAGCAACCGAGCGAGCCTTACGATAGTTCGGGCATCTGCGTTGAATGCCACCACATCTACCCGCAAAAACGATCTGCGACTTCGACCCTATCAAAGTCGGTTGGAAGAGTCCTCGCGGCCGACCGAAGAAACGTTGGTCCGACAGCCTGTCTGAATTCTTGACAATGGTGAACATCAGACACGGCGAAGAGCAAATACTCGCCATGGACCGAAGTGGATGGAGGAGCCAGACGTCACTCTCTACGCCGAGCAGTTCCCGGCAGGAGACTTAAGTCAAGTAAGTCAATTGAGGCACTATCTCAAATCTGTCTACAACTTCTCCAATATTTTTCCATTCAGAACAATTTCTTCCGTAGGTGTGAAAAACCTCAATCGTCTTCCAGTTAATCACTAGTAAACCAGCCCAATGGCCAAAAAGCTGGCTAGATGGACTGATATTCACCACAATGATTGTCGGGAAGCTGCTAATTGCAAGACGATCAAGAAAGTCGGAAGGTAAGCAGAAACTTTTGTATTGTTTAGCAACAATGTCCTTTTTTAAAACAGCTAGCAATTAATCCGTGTTCATGGTGCAATCGGGAGAAATACTGCTCCTGAGTTGTCAATTTCAAAAAATGTCCCTTGAAATCCAATAATTATAAGGCTAATAGACGCATCTGTAGCTTCTGAAAAAGTTAGGTCTAATCGAAGTGTTCCGTCTTTAATAAGAGATAGATCTAAAGTTCAAAAAATATCCAAGCACATAAGGGCAGAATTGCGTGTCCATTTATCATATGATTAAATAAAAAAAAAAACAAGTTTTTTTAACTGAAAGTAAGGAGCAAAATTAAAACTTAAAACGAACAGAAATTACTTCGTATATGAAAGGGGCTGCTTCCTCACCAACCTCCCGCTCTTGACGCCAAAGTTTGACTCTTTCTCTCAACTCTTCTTTGTAAAACAGTAAAAAACTTTAGCGTAAAGAGCGGGATGTTGGTGAGGAAGCAGCCTCTTTCATATACGAAGTAATTTCTGTTCGTTTTAAGTTTTAATTTTGCTCCTTACTTTCAATTAAAAAAACTTGTTTTTTTTATCTAATTTCTGAACGTTTTTCAATCAATGCATGTTTTGATTTTGGCTCTCCGCAGAGGAATAATTTAGCATAACGAAAATATACTCTACGAACATATAGTTTCTGAGGTTCACTAAAAAACTGCCAAACCGGACAAAGAGAAAGGAGATGAGGTACAACTAGGCTATTATAAATTTTCGCAAGATTTAATTTATCAATGTGTTTAATATTAGATACTTTTTTGCTAAATGACTTTCTCATAATTTTGATTGAATGATTTTGAGAAAAAAGAGCGGGGGAGGAAGCCTAGTTGCCCTTCGATTTTTTGGTTAATTAAGATAAAGGCAACTAGAACTTTTAATTTTTTACGAATCTTTTTTTTTAGCAAAAGATATACGTAACTTATAAATTAGCTTACGTAAAGAAGTTTTGTATTCTCATGTTTTTATTACATATATGAGGAGGTTCGCCCCCTCGTCAGTACCTCGCTCTTTACACTAAAGCTTAGATTTTGTCCCAATTCATTAAGAATGACCCCTGAATCACCAAAGCCGTAAAATAAATAGTTGAAATTACTAAAAATACTTTAGCGTAAAGATCGGGGTATTGGGAGGAGGTGAGCTCCTCATATGGGTAATAATTTCCGTTCGTTTTAAGTTTTAATGCTGCTCTTTACTTCCAGCTGAAAAAAACTTTTTCATATTTCTTTTTTCATTGTTTTTTTTTAATAATGCTAGTAAATCCTGCGCTCCCTTCATGGAAATTTTCTTCTACCATGACAAATTCCTCGATGGAAAGCTCCCCCAGCCTATCCCCCTATTCTCAACCCCTCCCCCCAACCAAAAACTCCTACTGAAAACGCCTACACCCTTCCCAATAACCATTACTATATGTAAGCACTGGTCAAATTTCGTAACTTGTAGCCCCTCCCCCAGGGACTTTGGGGGAGTAAGTCATCCCAAAGACATAGTTTTTATGGTTTTTGACTATGCTGAACAAAATGGCTATCTCACAATTTTGGTCCGTTGACTTTAGGAAAAACATGAGCGTGGGAGGGGGCCTAGATGCCCTCCAATTTTTTTGGTCATTTAAAAAGGGCACTAGAACTTTTCCTTTCCGTTAGAATGAGCCCTCTTGCGACATTCTAGGACCACTTGGTCGATACGATGACCCCTGGGAAAAAAAAACAAAAAAAAAAAAAAAAAAAAAATAAACACGCACCCGTGATTTGTCTTCCGGCAAAAAATATAAAATTCCACATTTTTGTAGATAGGAGCTTGAAACTTCTACAGTAGGGTTCTCTGAGACGCTGAATCTGATGGTGTCATTTTCGTTAAGATCCTACGACTTTTAGGGGGTGTTTCCCCCTATTTTCCTAAATAAGGCAAATTTTCTCAGGCTCGTAACTTTTGACGGATAAGACTAAACTTGATGAAACTTATATATTTAAAATCAGCATTAAAATGCGAGTCTTTTGATGTAGCTATTGATATCAAAATTCAATTTTTTAGAGTTTTGGTTACTATTGAGCCGGATCGCTCCTTACTACAGTTCGTTACCACGAACTGTTTGATAGTCCATTTTCAAAAGTTGTTTCGTCTCCTTGCATGCTCATCTCGTAAAGAAGTCTGCAGCTCTGATCAGAAAAGCTTAGTGAATAAATTGGCTGTCCATTCACTTTAAGATGCAGAGAAGATACATGAAAAAGCTCAAGTTTAAACGGGCTGAATTAGTAGCTTCCCAGCTGATTCGAGGTTTTTACAAGGCCAAGAATAACTTTGAAAGGAGATGTCCATATGTCGTCAATGAACTTTCAGCAAAAGAGAGACTTCCAGTTGGAAGAATTCTTACTATAGGCAGCTGTCTTGGAATCATAATTTTCAGGTTACTTCCGCTTGATTTGACCTTTTCTACTGCCAATGCTAGCGAGGATGCAATGTTTACTTTTCGGATATGTAAAACTGCTTCACTTATAGTAAGTGTAACATCAGGAGCGGCTTTTTCGAGTTTTCGAAACACAAATCTAGGCAATGAGGGGAATAACTTTATGTCAATTTTTAATCCAGGTAGTATAAACTGATTTAATTGGAAGAAATCGTGTGATGGTCACGCAGCAAGGTGTAAAGTTTCAGTGGCGAGTACCGCCAATTTAGCATCCATCCAAGTTCCATCTTCTTTTGTGTAGAATTCATAGCTCGATCCACGCGACTTTTTTGTGCTGTTGGACGTTGATAATGTATACGATGCGAGTGAAGTGTAGGCACTTAACGAATTACCCCTCGATGCAAGCATATCATTGACAAATACTTGAATGTTTTGGAATAAAGTATTCATAATTCCTCCATCATCGTATGAAACTTTGTCCTTGTCTGTTACAGGATTTCCATCTGATTTAAAAACTTTGACTTTTAACTCTAAAATAGTGTTTTGCATGTCAGAATAATAGTTTTTGTTGCTTGAAAAGCGAAAGTGAATAGGTGAACCATCCGATAAGGGGACTACTGTGTAGATTAAATCTAAATTTGTAGACTTGACAGATATATCAACATTTGGGCTTTGAAAATATCTGGTGGCTGAACTAACTGAGGGCATACTATATATACATACATAAAACATACAATTATTGCTCGTTGTAAAGATAGTACCGAGTTTGTCTTTACTCTTCATTTTTATTTTTGACATACCACCACTTTTCTTCCAACCCCGTATGTCTTTGCTCTTCATTTTCATTTTTGACTCACTCTCGTGCTTGACGTGATATGTCTTCTAGCCGCATGTGTCTTTACTCTTAATTACATAAAAAAAACTAGTTTTTTTAACTGAAAGTAAGGAGCGACATTAAAACTTAAAACAAACAGAAATTACTCCGTATATGAAATGGGTTGTCCGCTCCGCGATGCCTTGCTCTTTAGGCTAAAGTTTTTAATTGTTTTAAAAAGCAGAATTGTGGCAAAGAGTCAAACTTTAGCGTAAAGAGCAAGGGATTGTGGAGGGGACAACCCATTCCATATACGGAGTAATTTCTGTTCGTTTTAAGTTTTAGTGTCGCTCCTTACTTTCAGTTAAAAACACTAGTTTTTTTTATGTAATTCCTGGACGTTTTTGAATTAATTCATGTTTTATTTTGGCTCTCCACACATAAATTATTAAAATGAAATTTGCATATTAATTCCTTTTTTGGCTAAATGGCTTTCTCTTAGTTTTGATCAGACGATATTGAGAAATAAGGGGTATATAATACATTTGCCTGATTTTTGAAAAAGGAGGGAAACAATCTCAAATTGTGAAGGAACAACTAATGAAAGTTACATAATCAGTTTCAGCTTATCAGAGAAACATACTGTAGTGGTCTGAAGCCCTCATCTGAAAAATTGGGAATTTTGAAATTTTCCCCAGAAGAAAGATCAAAAATACGTGTTTATTTTTTTTCTTTGTTTTCCCCAGGGGTGATCGTATCAAACCAATGATCCTAGAGAATCAAGAGACAGTTCAATTGGACTGAAACTAAAAGTTCTAGTGCTCTTTTTAAGTGAATAAAAATGTGGAGGGCAACTGGTCCTCCTCCAACACCTTTTTTTCAAAAAGTCGACCGATCAAAAGTTTGCGATTGCCATTTTGTTCGAAATAGTTGAAAGGTCTAAAAAAGATGCCTTTTTGAATAACAAAACCCCCAACATCCCCCGGGGAAAGGGCTGCAAATTATAAAAGTCGCACATTGTTTACATATAATAGCCTTTCTGTTATTGAGATGTATGCATAAATTATTCAGGGGGGAGTTTTTCCACGGGGAGAATTTAAAGGCAGGGGAATTACCAGGGATGAGCTTTCCAGGGGAAGTTTTATACGGTGGGCATTTCCTAGCATTCATATACAAAATCGGTTTATTAATCTTTCTCTCTCTTTGGTGACTTAATTTTACACGTGGAGATGATCTAAAGAAAATATCTGGGGAAAGTTTTCAGTGGGATGGGAATTCTATGGAGCATTTTGCTCTGTAGGGGAGAGGGGGTTACGGCAGAAATTTTCCATGAGGGAATCACCACCAGGAGAAATTCTACATGTGGAGTTTTCTGCGGGAAAAATCTTCCATTGGGTGGGGAGATTTATGCGAAAATTTTCCTATATAGGGGAGAGCAATGACAAACTGGAAAAAAAAAAAATCAAAACTAAAATAGATCATCCGTCTTTTTTCAAATAAAAATATACTAAGGAGCATTTTTCAAGTGGAATAGGGATAAGGATTTTGCGCAGGAGAAACTTTCCATTAATGAATTTTCTTGAGAGAGATGGAACTATTCCTAGGAAGGAGAAGAGGAATTCCCGGCATTAATTGAAAAAATTCAGAAATTAAAAATTAAAAAACAAGTTTTTCAACTTAAGTAAGAAGTAATGTTAAAACTTAAAACGAACCGAAATTATTTCATATGCGAAAGGGGCTACCCTCTCCTCAATGCCCCGGTGGTAATGCTTACGTTTGACGTCCTTTCGTCAATGTTCTAAGAACGACTGCTCTAAAACAAAAGCGAATTGAATAGAATAGAAAGTATTTTTCACAATACCTGAAGAATGGAAAAGCTTATTTCAATTGATGTGTATTTTCTTCGAACAATACAATTTTCTGTACAAATGTTTGAAAAGACAATTATGTGCTCATTTATCGCAGTCATAAAGGCTTTCAGCATAGCACCATAAAACATAGAATAAAGAGTGGGAAGTGAGCAGGGGACAGCCCCATCCCCCAATATATGGAATAATCTCTATTAGTTTTAAGTTTTAATGTCACTCCTTTACTTTCATTTAAATTTAATACTATTAATACTATTTTCTTTACTATTATAAATGGTTTTATTTTTACTTCGTATTTGTCGTTTTGTCCAATAAATAAGCAATATCTATGAAGAAGACACTAAATTATATTTCATAAAAGCAATAGACTTCGCTTAAATGTTATAAACCTGAATGTTGGAAAAAAATTCTATAAAATGATTTTCAATAGAACCAAAAAATAATTTTTCGAAAAAATTACAACAATAATTTTGGATATAATAAATGATTAACCGATGTCATTAAATAAAAGCAATATAAATTGCAAGGGGTCTTATTGAAGCAATTTTCCGGAAACAGTCGTTTTGTTCAATAGATAAGGAATATCTATGAAGAACACACTAAATTATATTTCATAGAAGCAATAGGCATCGCTTAAATGAATTAAACCTGAATGGTGAAGAAAATCTCCATGAAATGATTTTCAATAGAACCAAAAATTAATTTTTGCGAAAAAATAAGAACAACAATTTCGGATATAATAAATGATCAACCGATGTCACTAAATAAAAGCAATACAAATTAGCCCAAGGGGTTTTATTGAAGCAGCTTTTCGGAAATAGTCGTTTTGTCCAATAGATAAGCAATATCTATGAAGAACACGCTAAATTATATTTCATAAAAGCAGTAGACTTCGCTTAAATGAAATAAACCTGAATGGTGAAGAAAATTTCCGTGAAATGATTTTCATTAGAACCAAAAATTAATTTTTGCGAAAAAATAAGAACAATACTTTCGGATATAATAAATGATCAACCGATGTCACTAAATAAAAGCAATATAAATTAGCCCAAGGGGTTTTATTGAAGCAGCTTTTCGGAAATAGTCGTTTTGTCCAATAGATAAGCAATATCTATGAAGAACACGCTAAATTATATTTCATAAAAGCAGTAGACTTCGCTTAAATGAAATAAACCTGAATGGTGAAGAAAATTTCCGTGAAATGATTTTCATTAGAACCAAAAATTAATTTTTGCGAAAAAATAAGAACAATAATTTCGGATATAATAAATGATCAACCGATGTCACTAAATAAAACCAATATAAATTAGCCCAAGGGGTTTTATTGAAGCAGCTTTTCGGAAATAGTCGTTTTGTCCAATAGATAAGCAATATCTATGAAGAACACGCTAAATTATATTTCATAAAAGCAGTAGACTTCGCTTAAATGAAATAAACCTGAATGGTGAAGAAAATTTCCGTGAAATGATTTTCATTAGAACCAAAAATTAATTTTTGCGAAAAAATAAGAACAATAATTTCGGATATAATAAATGATCAACCGATGTCACTAAATAAAAGCAATATAAATTAGCCCAAGGGGTTTTATTGAAGCAGCTTTTCGGAAATAGTCGTTTTGTCCAATAGATAAGCAATATCTATGAAGAACACGCTAAATTATATTTCATAAAAGCAGTAGACTTCGCTTAAATGAAATAAACCTGAATGGTGAAGAAAATTTCCGTGAAATGATTTTCATTAGAACCAAAAATTAATTTTTGCGAAAAAATAAGAACAATAATTTCGGATATAATAAATGATCAACCGATGTCACTAAATAAAAGCAATATAAATTAGCCCAAGGGATTTTATTGAAGCAGCTTTTCGGAAATAGTCGTTTTGTCCAATAGATAAGCAATATCTATGAAGAACACGCTAAATTATATTTCATAAAAGCAGTAGACATCGCTTAAATGAAATAAACCTGAATGGTGAAGAAAATTTCCGTGAAATGATTTTCATTAGAACCAAAAATTAATTTTTGCGAAAAAATAAGAACAATAATTTCGGATATAATAAATGATCAACCGATGTCACTAAATAAAAGCAATATAAATTAGCCCAAGGGGTTTTATTGAAGCAGCTTTTCGGAAATAGTCGTTTTGTCCAATAGATAAGCAATATCTATGAAGAACACGCTAAATTATATTTCATAAGAGCAGTAGACTTCGCTTAAATGAAATAAACCTGAATGGTGAAGAAAATTTCCGTGAAATGATTTTCATTAGAACCAAAAATTAATTTTTGCGAAAAAATAAGAACAATAATTTCGGATATAATAAATGATCAACCGATGTCACTAAATAAAAGCAATATAAATTAGCCCAAGGGGTTTTATTGAAGCAGCTTTTCGGAAATAGTCGTTTTGTCCAATAGATAAGCAATATCTATGAAGAACACGCTAAATTATATTTCATAAAAGCAGTAGACTTCGCTTAAATGAAATAAACCTGAATGGTGAAGAAAATTTCCGTGAAATGATTTTCATTAGAACCAAAAATTAATTTTTGCGAAAAAATAAGAACAATAATTTCGGATATAATAAATGATCAACCGATGTCACTAAATAAAAGCAATATAAATTAGCCCAAGGGGTTTTATTGAAGCAGCTTTTCGGAAATAGTCGTTTTGTCCAATAGATAAGCAATATCTATGAAGAACACGCTAAATTATATTTCATAAAAGCAGTAGACTTCGCTTAAATGAAATAAACCTGAATGGTGAAGAAAATTTCCGTGAAATGATTTTCATTAGAACCAAAAATTAATTTTTGCGAAAAAATAAGAACAATAATTTCGGATATAATAAATGATCAACCGATGTCACTAAATAAAAGCAATATAAATTAGCCCAAGGGGTTTTATTGAAGCAGCTTTTCGGAAATAGTCGTTTTGTCCAATAGATAAGCAATATCTATGAAGAACACGCTAAATTATATTTCATAAAAGCAGTAGACTTCGCTTAAATGAAATAAACCTGAATGGTGAAGAAAATTTCCGTGAAATGATTTTCATTAGAACCAAAAATTAATTTTTGCGAAAAAATAAGAACAATAATTTCGGATATAATAAATGATCAACCGATGTCACTAAATAAAAGCAATATAAATTAGCCCAAGGGGTTTTATTGAAGCAGCTTTTCGGAAATAGTCGTTTTGTCCAATAGATAAGCAATATCTATGAAGAACACGCTAAATTATATTTCATAAGAGCAGTAGACTTCGCTTAAACGAAATAAACCTGAATGGTGAAGAAAATTTCCGTGAAATGATTTTCATTAGAACCAAAAATTAATTTTTGCGAAAAAATAAGAACAATAATTTCGGATATAATAAATGATCAACCGATGTCACTAAATAAAAGCAATATAAATTAGCCCAAGGGGTTTTATTGAAGCAGCTTTTCGGGAATAGTCGTTTTGTCCAATAGATAAGCAATATCTATGAAGAACACGCTAAATTATATTTCATAAAAGCAGTAGACTTCGCTTAAATGAAATAAACCTGAATGGTGAAGAAAATTTCCGTGAAATGATTTTCATTAGAACCAAAAATTAATTTTTGCGAAAAAATAAGAACAATAATTTCGGATATAATAAATGATCAACCGATGTCACTAAATAAAAGCAATATAAATTAGCCCAAGGGGTTTTATTGAAGCAGCTTTTCGGAAATAGTCGTTTTGTCCAATAGATAAGCAATATCTATGAAGAACACGCTAAATTATATTTCATAAAAGCAGTAGACTTCGCTTAAATGAAATAAACCTGAATGGTGAAGAAAATTTCCGTGAAATGATTTTCATTAGAACCAAAAATTAATTTTTGCGAAAAAATAAGAACAATAATTTCGGATATAATAAATGATCAACCGATGTCACTAAATAAAAGCAATATAAATTAGCCCAAGGGGTTTTATTGAAGCAGCTTTTCGGAAATAGTCGTTTTGTCCAATAGATAAGCAATATCTATGAAGAACACGCTAAATTATATTTCATAAAAGCAGTAGACTTCGCTTAAATGAAATAAACCTGAATGGTGAAGAAAATTTCCGTGAAATGATTTTCATTAGAACCAAAAATTAATTTTTGGGAAAAAATAAGAACAATAATTTCGGATATAATAAATGATCAACCGATGTCACTAAATAAAAGCAATATAAATTAGCCCAAGGGGTTTTATTGAAGCAGCTTTTCGGAAATAGTCGTTTTGTCCAATAGATAAGCAATATCTATGAAGAACACGCTAAATTATATTTCATAAGAGCAGTAGACTTCGCTTAAATGAAATAAACCTGAATGGTGAAGAAAATTTCCGTGAAATGATTTTCATTAGAACCAAAAATTAATTTTTGCGAAAAAATAAGAACAATAATTTCGGATATAATAAATGATCAACCGATGTCACTAAATAAAAGCAATATAAATTAGCCCAAGGGGTTTTATTGAAGCAGCTTTTCGGAAATAGTCGTTTTGTCCAATAGATAAGCAATATCTATGAAGAACACGCTAAATTATATTTCATAAAAGCAGTAGACTTCGCTTAAATGAAATAAACCTGAATGGTGAAGAAAATTTCCGTGAAATGATTTTCATTAGAACCAAAAATTAATTTTTGCGAAAAAATAAGAACAATAATTTCGGATATAATAAATGATCAACCGATGTCACTAAATAAAAGCAATATAAATTAGCCCAAGGGGTTTTATTGAAGCAGCTTTTCGGAAATAGTCGTTTTGTCCAATAGATAAGCAATATCTATGAAGAACACGCTAAATTATATTTCATAAAAGCAGTAGACTTCGCTTAAATGAAATAAACCTGAATGGTGAAGAAAATTTCCGTGAAATGATTTTCATTAGAACCAAAAATTAATTTTTGCGAAAAAATAAGAACAATAATTTCGGATATAATAAATGATCAACCGATGTCACTAAATAAAAGCAATATAAATTAGCCCAAGGGGTTTTATTGAAGCAGCTTTTCGGAAATAGTCGTTTTGTCCAATAGATAAGCAATATCTATGAAGAACACGCTAAATTATATTTCATAAAAGCAGTAGACTTCGCTTAAATGAAATAAACCTGAATGGTGAAGAAAATTTCCGTGAAATGATTTTCATTAGAACCAAAAATTAATTTTTGCGAAAAAATAAGAACAATAATTTCGGATATAATAAATGATCAACCGATGTCACTAAATAAAAGCAATATAAATTAGCCCAAGGGGTTTTATTGAAGCAGCTTTTCGGAAATAGTCGTTTTGTCCAATAGATAAGCAATATCTATGAAGAACACGCTAAATTATATTTCATAAGAGCAGTAGACTTCGCTTAAATGAAATAAACCTGAATGGTGAAGAAAATTTCCGTGAAATGATTTTCATTAGAACCAAAAATTAATTTTTGCGAAAAAATAAGAACAATAATTTCGGATATAATAAATGATCAACCGATGTCACTAAATAAAAGCAATATAAATTAGCCCAAGGGGTTTTATTGAAGCAGCTTTTCGGGAATAGTCGTTTTGTCCAATAGATAAGCAATATCTATGAAGAACACGCTAAATTATATTTCATAAAAGCAGTAGACTTCGCTTAAATGAAATAAACCTGAATGGTGAAGAAAATTTCCGTGAAATGATTTTCATTAGAACCAAAAATTAATTTTTGCGAAAAAATAAGAACAATAATTTCGGATATAATAAATGATCAACCGATGTCACTAAATAAAAGCAATATAAATTAGCCCAAGGGGTTTTATTGAAGCAGCTTTTCGGAAATAGTCGTTTTGTCCAATAGATAAGCAATATCTATGAAGAACACGCTAAATTATATTTCATAAAAGCAGTAGACTTCGCTTAAATGAAATAAACCTGAATGGTGAAGAAAATTTCCGTGAAATGATTTTCATTAGAACCAAAAATTAATTTTTGGGAAAAAATAAGAACAATAATTTCGGATATAATAAATGATCAACCGATGTCACTAAATAAAAGCAATATAAATTAGCCCAAGGGGTTTTATTGAAGCAGCTTTTCGGAAATAGTCGTTTTGTCCAATAGATAAGCAATATCTATGAAGAACACGCTAAATTATATTTCATAAAAGCAGTAGACTTCGCTTAAATGAAATAAACCTGAATGGTGAAGAAAATTTCCGTGAAATGATTTTCATTAGAACCAAAAATTAATTTTTGCGAAAAAATAAGAACAATAATTTCGGATATAATAAATGATCAACCGATGTCACTAAATAAAAGCAATATAAATTAGCCCAAGGGGTTTTATTGAAGCAGCTTTTCGGAAATAGTCGTTTTGTCCAATAGATAAGCAATATCTATGAAGAACACGCTAAATTATATTTCATAAAAGCAGTAGACTTCGCTTAAATGAAATAAACCTGAATGGTGAAGAAAATTTCCGTGAAATGATTTTCATTAGAACCAAAAATTAATTTTTGCGAAAAAATAAGAACAATTATTTCGGATATAATAAATGATCAACCGATGTCACTAAATAAAAGCAATATAAATTAGCCCAAGGGGTTTTATTGAAGCAGCTTTTCGGAAATAGTCGTTTTGTCCAATAGATAAGCAATATCTATGAAGAACACGCTAAATTATATTTCATAAAAGCAGTAGACTTCGCTTAAATGAAATAAACCTGAATGGTGAAGAAAATTTCCGTGAAATGATTTTCATTAGAACCAAAAATTAATTTTTGCGAAAAAATAAGAACAATAATTTCGGATATAATAAATGATCAACCGATGTCACTAAATAAAAGCAATATAAATTAGCCCAAGGGGTTTATTGAAGCAATTTCCCGGAAATAGTCGTTTTGTCCAATAAATAAGCAATATCTATGAAGAACACACTAAATTATATTTCATAAAAGCAGTAGACTTCGCTTAAATGAAATAAACCTGAATGGTGAAGAAAATTTCCGTGAAATGATTTTCATTAGAACCAAAAATTAATTTTTGCGAAAAAATAAGAACAATAATTTCGGATATAATAAATGATCAACCGATGTCACTAAATAAAAGCAATATAAATTAGCCCAAGGGGTTTTATTGAAGCAGCTTTTCGGAAATAGTCGTTTTGTCCAATAGATAAGCAATATCTATGAAGAACACGCTAAATTATATTTCATAAAAGCAGTAGACTTCGCTTAAATGAAATAAACCTGAATGGTGAAGAAAATTTCCGTGAAATGATTTTCATTAGAACCAAAAATTAATTTTTGCGAAAAAATAAGAACAATAATTTCGGATATAATAAATGATCAACCGATGTCACTAAATAAAAGCAATATAAATTAGCCCAAGGGGTTTATTGAAGCAATTTCCCGGAAATAGTCGTTTTGTCCAATAAATAAGCAATATTTATGAAGAACACACTAAATTATATTTCATAAAAGCAATAAACTTCGCTTAAATGAAATAAACTTAAATGGTGAAAAAAACTTCTGTGAAATGATTATCAATAGAACCAAAAATTAATTTTTCGAAAACATAGCAACAATAATTTTGGATATAATAAATTATCAATCGATGTCATTAAATACAAGCAATATGAATTAGCCCAAGGGGTCTTATTGAAGCAATTTTCCGGAAATAGTCGTTTTGTTCAATAGATAAGGAATATCTATGAAGAACACACTAAATTATATTACATAAAAGCTGTAGACTTCGCTGAAATGAAATAAACCTGAATGGTGAAGAAAATCTCCATGAAATGATTTTCAATAGAACCAAACATTGATTTTTTGAAAAAATAAGAACAATAATTTCGAATATAATAAATGATCAACCGATGTCATTAAATAAAACCAATATAAAGGTTAGCCCAAAGGGTTTTATTAAAGCTATGTACTATTTCTGCGTAAATTAATTATGTTAGTAATCATTAGAGGTCTAGATGAACCTCGTCAGTATTGTGAAAAGAGAATAGGCATACTCATAGTTTTGTTTGATTATTTGAAAGTACGAAAAAAAAATATCGCTATTATTTTTTGTTCATTTACATAAACATCTTCGGGTGATTTGAGCCCGATTAAAAGGTGAAAACTCAACTCTATAAAAATAAAATAGTGCCTCAGTTTTTTCCGAAATTGAAACTGGAAACAGTAAATCTCTTTTAACCTACAACAAAGTAACCTGAAAATAAGAAAAGACATTATTTTGTTTTTATGTTTGTTTTTATTAAATCTACATCTTTGCTGAAGTAAACGAAAATGACAAGTGTTTCATTTTCAAAAGTTTGTTTTAACCCTTTATAAGACTGAACTGGTAGTTTCTCCCCCTTTTTTGTTCTTTTTTTTGTGTGTTTGGATGCGACAGGAATTTTGGAATATATATTATACAAGCCACGGTCTAGGTAATGACTTTAGCTCCCGTTTTCGTTATAAGGAATAGAAGAGGCTCGTTCCCAATTGAATATCCGGATAGAGGAGAGGTAGGTCTCGAATCTGTTTTTTTGGTACACAAAATTATAAAAAGGTATCATAATTTTGTCAAAATAAAATGATAATATTGATGAAAAAATATCCATAATAGTTAAAAACACCTCTAAAATAAATATATTTTTTTTGCTAGCTCCACTTCCTTTTTCTCCCTTATCAAGTCCTCAAATCTCGAGGATTAGGTTTATGTAGCACAGGGGACGATTATTTTTATCTGTAAGCTTTTTTATTATCTCCTTTTCGTTTCGTTTCCCCTCTCAAATTCTTTTGTACCGCGTTTTATAACTCTAATTCATCGGGCTCCCTTTCTAAGAATCAGAAATGTCCGCCTTTTGTTGAATTCTTTATTCCAAAGTTAGTTAGGCAATTTTGGATGCTGAAAGTATAAAGGGAATAAAAATAGGGCGACACTTTGCAGGCGTTACCAGTTCATTAAATTGGTTTCAACAGGCGTTTCCTGTGCGTAAAAAATTTTGACTCTGCATAAATGGCGACATAATGCGTAAGCTAGGTAGGAAGGGAAGCATTGACAACAGCAGGGATATCTTTGGCTTTTTGCCTAATTAAGAAAACAATTAAGAAGACTGAATGGTCACGGGGAATACAGAAAATAAATAAAGGAACAGGTCTAAAGTTAGGCCAAGAATTGGAATTGGAGAGCAATTATCCCCCGTTTATCCTAGAATTTTGTTACCCCCCCCCCCAGATTTATAAAACACCCTTGTTAGTATTTTTATTAAAGATTCCCTTTTTGTACTTTTGTTGACTACAAATAATTAAAACAATAGAAATGTTCGGCCCAAGATCTTGAAGAAACCCCCCCCCCCCTGTATTGTTTTAGAATGAAACACATGATTTTTGGTCCTCTATGATAATTTATCCGTAAACATGGCCTAACCATTTTAATTTTTCTTTCATTATAGTCACAGGAAATAGGATTTAACCACATTTTTGTGAAACTTATGTTTGATGTACGGTTAGTTAAACGAATACCTAAGACTACCCTTAGAGAGCTACTTGAGGAATTGTCTTTCTGGGATGTATCCCAGGATCCTTCAAAGATGTTTAAAAACACTCATCTTTCAAAGTCGTACTCGACCACTGTCAGTAGGACAACTCCCCATGTTGTAATATTGGTTTGATTCATTATTCTCCTATTCTTAAAACTTTTATTAGCTGCAAAAGATCCCCCCCTCTGCACTTTGGTGATTCTACTTTTACATGTTTAACAATTTAATAAGTCCAACAATTTTAAATTTAATTTTAATTTTGTCTATTACTTTCTTTTTGAGTACGGTTTTTATATAATTTTGTTTGATATCTCTACATTTTAAGTTATAACTAGGAACAAAAAGAGTAAAAGCAAATTTAAAAAAAAAACTGTCTAGTGTAAAGAGTTTTTCATTTGTAGCTTACTCAAGAACGGTAACTGCTGCATTGCCTAATCCTTATAATGAAATTTTATTGTGTAAAGAATATTATATGAATTAGGAAGAACAGACTGGAAATCCCCCTATTGAACCAAAAACTGTACAGTTGGAATCAGCACGATCAAAAATCCTACCCAGAAAAATTTTCCTCCCCCTCCCCACCTTGAACAGTAAGTTTTGAACAGTCGCTTTTGTGCATGGGAAGCAGGGATGTGTCTTTTTTCCTCCGCCCCTTGTGGGGCACTGACACCATAGATAACAATTTAACGACTCATTTAAATGTTAATTTTTATTTCTACTTGCTTTGATTTATAAATTTTACTTGGTACCGCTATCATAAGTATCATTTGCAACTCAAAATGGATCATTTCAAAATCCAGACTTTTGTCCAATTTTTTCTTATGAATATACCAAAAAGAGTGCTTTTCAACGAAACCGATAAAAAAAGGCATTTTTAAACTATAGAGTGCAAAGACCCTTTTCCCCTCCCTTCGATTGACACTCCTGGTACCATCCAGAAATTGCAATATCGTAAAGTATGTTTAAAGGCTCAATTTAAAGTTTTGATCAGATCAACGTGCTTCTTGTAGGTTTACACTTGAAAAGAGCATCATAGAAATGACGCAATGAGTGATGGTAGAACTGCAAATTCTGTTCCATCTTATTGTCATAAATTTCTGGCACCTAATAGACAATTGATTGGCAACAGTAAAAAGTATATAATATGCTGTACCAGGTTTTGCTGGCAGGAGCGTGAAGGTGCTTCTTTTCTTCATTCCGCATGCCAACTGTCATTACCGTAAGAGATAACGTTCTGTTTACGTAATAATTAACACGATTGTTACTTTGTATGCTCTTCGTTTTTTATGTCTGATTTTCATGAACAGCGTTCGGCCCTGAAGTTTTTCTTCCTCCTGGGAAAAACGGCCACAGTAGGGGAGAGTCGGGTAAGACGGACCGGGGGGCAAGACGGACCTTTTGTCACTGCTCGACTTGAGCGTCACCTTTTTATCACTTGTAGAGCTAGAAACAACGGCCATCTAGTGGCAAGTTTCGGAACGAAGTCTGAGAGTTGAAGCCAATCTTGTCTTCGAGAAAAATATTTTTATTCGTTTTCACATTCTCGAAACCGGCTTTTGAGGTAAATGTTTTACTTTTCTGGTGTTTCTAATGTTCTGTTTTATACTGTGGTAATTTTTCTTACAAATATGGAGGTCTAGGAGAGTGTATGAGACATTAATTTTTTTCATTGCAGCGCCATCTTATGTTATAATTTTTAACTATTCCGAAAAAGCAGGTTTAGGGTAAGATGGACCACAGAGACAGCGGGTAAGACGGACCGGTCCGTCTTGCCCCCTATCATCTGGGATCTTTTTCGAAGTTATTATTTTTTACGTATTTTGTGAATATTGTGTTGCATTCATATTGTTCCCGCATGTCAATTAGAAATATATTAAGCTGTCTCTCTTTTGCAGAATGGGAAAGTATACTAGGAAAACCACCCGCGGTCTCCACGACCAGGACTTACTGAGAGCAGCTGCTATGCGAGTTAAATCTGGTTCGCCGCTTCGCAAAGTTTCGAAAGAGGTTGGTTTGTCACGAAGCACAGTGCGAAGAGCAGTTGCAAAACTCGATGCAGCAGAAGATCCCCAATCAGTGGAGTTGGCAACTACCTTCAACTTTAAAAGTGTGTTCTCAGCAAACGAAGAGATACTTCTGAAGGACTATATGATCACGGCACAGTATATGCATCATGGACTTACGAAAAAGGAAGCAGGTCAGCTTGCATATGAATATGCCCAGGCCAAAGGGAAGAATACGCCGAAGAACTGGACTGAAAATAAGTGTGCAGGAAAAGACTGGATGAATAGCTTTATGAGTCGTGTTGGGCTTTCCCTAAGGTCCTCCGAAACGACAAGCCTTGCCAGAGCCACCAGCTTCAACAGGACGAATGTCAGCGAATTCTTCAATAATTTAGAAGAGCTGCTTATAAAGCACAAGTATCCGCCGAATAGAATATATAATCTTGACGAGACTGGAGTAACCACCGTTTAAAAGACACCGAAGGTGGTTGCAGAAAAGGGATCAAAGCAAGTTGGACGCATTACTTCGGCTGAGCGAGGGACGCTGGTAACAGTCGTAGGGTGTATCAACGCAGCTGGCCAGTCGATAGCCCCTTTCCTTGTCTTTCCACGAGTTAACTGGCTTCAAAGTTTTCTCAATGGCACGCCCCCTGGAAGCACAGGAAAATGCCAGCCGTCTGGATGGATGACAGCCAAAATCTTCCCGGATATGATACGCCATCTGATCTCCCAAACCAGTTGCTCGCCCACAAATCGACTTCTGCTGATTATGGATAACCATGATTCGCACGTCTCATTGAGCGTGGTTAATCTTTGCAGAGAAAACGGCATTGACGTCTTAACGCTTCCGCCACATTGCAGTCACAAGCTGCAGCCTCTTGATGTTGCTGTTTATGGGCCATTCAAGCGATACTACAATGAAGCAGCTAACTCGTGGATGATTTCGAACCCAAACAGGAGGATTACCATTTATGAAATCGGAATATTCGTTGGAATCGCTTTTCCAAGAGCTTTCGTCATGGAAAACGTGCTAAGCGGGTTCCAAAAAACAGGAATATACCCTTTCAATAGGAACGTTTTCCAAGATCACGACTTTCTCAGCGCCTTTGTGACAGACCGACCAGCACCAGAGACGTCTCCCATGACAGGCCAGTCTGCAGTTCCATCAACCAGCCCTGGCGACGAGAGCTTGAATAACAACGTGCTGCCAACTACCAGTAGCTCAGTGATTTCTGCGACTATGCCAGTGACTCCAGAGTCGGTTCGTCCTCACCCTAAGGCGAGTTTCTATGCAAGAGACGGAAAAACGTCTAGGAAAAGAACAAAGTCCAAAATTCTGACGAACACACCTGAAAAAACAGGCTGGAAGAAGAATTTGAGTTGAAAAGAAAAAAATCAGAAAAGAAAGCTCAAAGAAAACGGCTTGAAAAGAGAAACCTCTCCAAACAGCCTGGGAACGGGGAAGACAGCTTCGATGAACATATCGCGCTGGATGATGAAAGTGATGACAGCTTGCATTTGGATGGGTCCGAGGAAAAGGAGTTTCTTGATGGAACCGAACCAAAAAGTGGGGATTTCTTAGTTGTGAAAGTGCCGACCAAGAAGAGCTTCAGGAATTATGTTGGAGTTGTGTGATTGTGAATCTGATGGTTTCCAAGTTCAGTTTTATAAGCGATTAGCTCCATCGAGCAAATTCACGGCAACTGAAGAGATGAGCTTCGTGCGAAAAGAAGAGGTCATCATGAAGCTGCCAAAACCGACCCCCTCGGGCGGAACGACGAGACAGTCGGCTCAGTTCGTTTTTCACGTAGATTTGGCCTCGTACAGTGTCTAAAAATAGTTATTTGCTAACTTTTTACTTTTTTACTTACTACTAGTATTTTAAGTATTCGAAATAAAATTGTTTAGAGACAATCAATCTTTTTGAGCAATTGGGTCCGTCTTGCCCAAAGGGCTGGTCCGTCTTATCCTATGGGGTGGGCAAGATGGACCTTTTGACCAACTTCAGTTTTTTTTATCTGGGCCCGGAAATACGGCTGATTTATGTGTGAAGAAGGTTTCTTTACGTAACTCAATGTTTTGGGGACAAGTTAGACACCTTTCGTCAGTCGTTGCTTGTTTCCAACCTCTTCCGCAGACGAAAAACCAAAATGGGGTCCGTCTTACCCGACTCTCCCCTAACCCTTGAAATGTTAAAAACGGTCTACAAGTATGATGCTATGGAAAGAACTCAAGTGTTTGAGCGGGTTTCCCGTTTCAAAAGCAGAGAAATGTCAATTGACGATAAAACTCCCTCTGGATGTTCTTCGACTAACTGAACTTACGAAAATGTTAAAAAAAATGTGACTTCATCTTGTATGGTTGAAAACAGAGCATTGAAGATTTTTCTGGAAATTTGGAGTGAATTGGAGTTCGGTAAAGATAATTCTGACTTAAGATTTGGGGATGAGAAGGGTGGTGGCAAAATTTACTAATCTGGTGCTTACTGCACAGAAAAAACAGAGCCGTGTGGAAACACGTTCTGCTTTGAAGGCTGAGTTGCAAAGGGACCCTAACTTTTGTCTCTTAGGTTATCACAACTGATGAATCATGGTGCTATAGATGGGATTCCCAAACTAAGCAACATTCGAGGGCACTGTTCACTAAAATCAGCCATCACAGAAAAACGACGAGTACGGAAAACGACAATTCCGTTTGTTTTTCGATACAAGGCGCTAGAGCAAAGAGGATGATGTTGTTGATGTTAAAAGTTAAGACCTATCATCTAGCAACGTTTAGAATTAGCCTAAACGTGCAATTTAGAAAGTTTAGTTACCTTTCATGGTTATAACGCTAGTAGACTACAGAATGGAAGTTTCAGAGGAAATGTCCAGGAAAAGCTGAGTAGGAAACTTAAAATTCTTAATATGAATACCAGAGTTTATAATTTGACAATATTGAAGATTCATTGTAGGAAAGCAGTTTATGAAGTACCAAAAGTTATCTTGGGGAGAAAATTTAGAAACGCGGCTGGGAGTATTAGCAGAAACACTTTAGGCTTGGCGTAACAGAGGAGGGGTTTTGCACAAGAAATCTCTGAGCGATAGAACATATGAGAATAATGCCTTATAAAAGGTATTAATATACAAATTAAGGAGGCTTAAAATGTTAGCCATGGATAGACTGGCCGAATATCTAGAAGTTGCGGTTAGACGGCATAATAGTTAGAGTTGTATTAGCATGTGATAGAATTGAGTGGAAGTACTTTGTCTACACTTGTCCCAGATGAAGACTGTCATTACATGAGAACATAAGAATGTGGCCCTCCGTCATAAAGTTGTAGGATATGATATAGAAAGGAATAAAAACGTTAACGACTATTTGAAAGTGAAGGAATATCTGTTTTTCGTAAAAGAGTTGGAGACAGTATTAAAATAATTAATAGGGCTCAGTGGAAAATAATATTAAGGGCTCAGGCAGATTTGAGGGTAAAAATCTCCTAGACTTAGATAATGCAAATGATTTGCGTATCCCAGATAAAAGTGTTAGCAAAATGAATGAATTTTCGGAGGTTTTGAGGGTTCAGGGCACAGAAATGGATTTGAGAATTAGTACTAAGAAGACGCTTAGACTATGAATAAATGAAGCCGAAGAGGTGATGTGTGGTAATGAGTTAATTGATCAAGTACATACACTTAACTAGGTAGTATTACTACTAAAATATCCCTAAGAAATTTTCCAGAAAGTGTGTCCCAAAAAGATTATCAGAATGGAAGTTTAAAATATAGAAAAATGATTATTGGGTCGTCATTTATGCAGCTTTCAAAACAAGTTCTTCGTGAAAAAAAATTTATAGGGATGTTCTCAAATAATATTGAGGCCAGGGGGACAATTCCCCTAGGGAAACAAGAAGACATTAAACAATGTTTATGAATAGGAAGACAAAAAATATTCCCATTTAAATTTCGGTGAGAACGAAGCTCTTGTTTGAACTTTAATATCCCCGACTAATGGGAAATATCCTAATGGCACTCATGATGCCCCCAAACTAGATGTATCCACCTTATGTGCCAGTAAGCCAACGAATACTGTCTTTTATATTACACAGAAGAAATCGTCTGCAATAGACACAATAATTTCAGGTCTAGTCCAACAATATTCCTGAAATCAACTGAGTTTAGAGATTTTCCCCTCACCGCACAAAGATAATTTGAACCTCCTCAATGGCTGCCCCTGAAAATGAAAACCTCACTGTATACTTTTGTGATAATTTTAAATAGAGTGGTCAAATCAAAAATTTTCAATCAATGGCTTTTTGACATCTTTTGGTCAAAAACCATCGTTTTGAGCGAACGTGGAACCCTTTCTCCAGCCACAGAAACCACTAGCCTTCTTCACTAATAGCTAATGCTCAATAGTGCACTACTGAATACAATTTTCGGACGCTAAAAAACTGTTGCGCCAACTCATAAAACGCAGGGTTCGGGAATTTTTTCAATTTACTTTTTAATGAAGATACAAACAGAACATGGAACAACATTCGCCGAGCGTTCATTGAACAAGCTTTAGTGGCATTAAGATAACAATGTATTTTTCAAAATCTGGGGGCCATTGCTCTTTCCCTGTCGATCCAATTGACGCCATTGTTTTAAGGGACTTTTACCCTTTCACTGTATTAACCTTTTCATCGCAACTAGATTCCATTTTCGAGCTTTGAGATTAGAGCAGTTCGTCACATGTAAGTAACATGTAGATAACATGTAACATGTAAGTAACATGCAGTTCGTAACATGTAGATGTAATAAGTGAATTCAAAGTTCATTTACTCTGGGCCCTATGTCCATTATGAATGTTTTGAAGGTTTTCTTCGATTCATTTTAACCTTCAATGTTGCTCTCTACTCTTATTTGAACAATGTAAATTTTGCTTTAATAGTTATAAAAGGATGTCCTTTTTTTGTGTTCTTTTATTCATATTGTCCTTAATTTTGAAGATTTACGTTATTCAAATATATTTAAAAACTAACCTGATATGTCTTCGCTTTCAAACGAAAGTTAAGAACATCTTTTCTAATGATCTATTTAATGGTTCCTGTCAAACTAATTAATTAGTAAATTCTTTATATCAAGCTTTTGGCACAAAGGCTCTCTCATTTATTAAAACTTTTGAGATACAGAGAATTGTCTGTCTAAAAATATCAGCACCATTATCCAAATATTGTATCCAAATGAAAAAGTTTTCCAACTAACTTTAGACATCATCTGTTAACTCTTCCGCAAGAAATGTAAAAAAAATATGGCACGAATCAATTAAAATAGCTCATTATTGAGCTATCCAGGCCTATCAAAACAGAGGACGTCACCGGCATTGTAAAAAATTAAATTCGAGAGAAAAAAATTTGTTGGCTGTACAATTTAGAAACTTAGCCCAGCTATGGCGTTAAGGTGACTTCAAATAGCATCACTAATTGTGAGTGTGTCCATGGGCACAGGGAAGTTCAGTTTCACAAAGACCCAAAATTGAGTTTTGAATAAACGTTCTATAGATTCTAATTTGAAATTTTACTTCTAGATGTGCGATACTATTTTCATTCCCTAAGCATAATCATCCTCAATTTGAATATCCAGCAGGTTTGCAACGGAAAGTGGGATGTATTGCATAGAAAGGTGTCATGGACATAGGTCTTTTTACTATTATTTACCAAAATAAGACACCGAGTTTACCAAGAAACCCAAACTTTGTTCTTCAAACGGAAGGGTATCTGGGCAGCACCATCATCCAATAAAAAAAGGGAGAAACTAGTTGGGTATTCTATTCATTTTTTCTGCGATGAAGGGGACGAAAGTTTTTTCATATCTGGAAGTACCGCAGAGAATGAGAAACAAAATAGGGACTGGCTCAGAAACAGTTTAAGCTGGCCGCGATCAGGATGGGGAGTGAAGCTTGGGGAAAATGCTTGCCGTCCGAGGGTTTGTTTGCATTTTTTAAAACAGAAGCACAACAAAACCCTTCTGTGCTGAAGGTTTTCCAAAATAGTCTTTCTCAGGAGTAAAGAGTATGGCACCTTGCCTTCTTTGAAAACTATTCGTAAGCCTTATTTTTGTATGGATTCTATTTTCTCCGATTCTTCGCAAGAGACACTGGGATGCCAAACTGGACAAGCATATTCGAGATGCCGGCAGACAAAAGACGTGTAAATTCTTAAGGAATGGGAAAGAGGGGCGCTAAATTTATTTATGAGCTTAAGGAAGGCGATAGACAGATTAGCTCTATGGATGATATCTTTAACATGGATATTCCACTTTAAGTTTGAGAAGGATTGTGATGCCAATTTATTTAAAAGAGGATACAGAAAGTTTGGGAGGGATAAGATTAAGAAAACAGGGTGAGGATTTGAGGAAACAAATTGGCAATATCATGGATATAGAGGGGTTTAATTTCAAGTCCAAGTCTGAGGCCTCGTGCTTCATTGAGATTGGGTGGTGTTTCTGCAGAACTCCTCAAATACGGCGATGCAGCAATAATTTTGCAACTCTAGCTAATCTTTTCAGTCGTATGGATGATGGAAAGCACACCGAAAGACTGGCGCGCTGGCATCATATTGCGGCTCTGGAAAATCAAGGGCAGTAGTCAAATTCAACTATCGTGTGATCAGGGTTCTCTCTGTTCCGTTCACCATATCACTCCTAGGCAGGTGCTTCATCTTTCTGATTAGAAAGAAAAGAGTCCCACAAGCAAGGTTCATGCCCGGCAGGTCAATGACAGAGCATATTTTCACCATGCGCCAGTTGATGGAGAAGATATGAGAGTTCCACCGAAAAGCGTACATCACATTTGTGGACTTTAAGACTGCTTTCGATTCTGTAGATTGACGTTTGCTCTAGCTGATACTGAGAACTACAGGCCTGTCTTAAAAACATTGCTCCCTTTTCGAAAATCTCTATAACGATACGGGGAGCTGCGTGAAAGTCAATGGAAGACGCATTCCCACATTCTCGGTAAATGCAGACGTCCAGCAACGCTGCACCACCATTCTTGAGCTTTTCAACTGTGTCCTAGACTACGTTATAACCGTCACGAAGAATCGCCTTCAGTTCGATCTTCAGTTTGAAGACCAGCTACTCTCTGATGCTGACTTCACTGACGACATAGTGTTGATTGCAGACACCGTCAAAAAGACCACCAAAGCTATCCAGGCGCTCTCAGATGAAGCCTCAAAAGTTGGACTGAAAACCAACTGGCAGAAAACCAAAGTTAAGCTTCTTGAATCCCTCACGTCCGGTTCTACTGTAAAAAAAAAATCAACATTCGGAGCAACCTAGTAGATGTGGTTGAACCATTCACTTACCTGGGATCTATTCTGTCGAGTGATGGCTTGGTCACAAAAGAGCTTACATTTCGAATAGCCGAAGCGTCGGCAGTTGTCGGGAGGCGTAGCAGGTATATACTTTGATTTAAGATATAAACATGGTTAGATTTAAGATGTCTTTTTACTTTGATTCAGACTCTCCAGAGCCAATAATTTGAAGCACATCAAATAAAGCGGTTGTTTACAATTTTGAAATGTAAAGCCAAATTGAAGAAGAGACCCATCATATTTTCTTTTTCGCACATTAGATGGCTGTCTTACACAACTTCGTCCTGACTGGGAAGGTTTTGTTACATTGTCTTCTGGGTCATTATTATTCTTATTTAAGTTCAGCCATTTATGCATGGTCGAAAATTATTTTGATTCTAAAATCAAATATATAAAAATAACATATTTCATTTAATGATTGTTTAATTTATTATTGGATATATATATATATATATATATATATATATATATATATATATATATATATATATATATATATATATATATATATATATATATATATATATATATATTTATATTTATATATATATATATATATATATATATATATATATATATATATATTTATATATATATATATATATATATATATATATATATATATATATATATATATATATATATATATATATATCGTTACAGTGAAACACTGACAGTTGACTACACTAGAAGAGCCAGTGTTGCAAGATGGTGAACCAAAAAACAATCCAGATCCTTGAAAAACAAACTTTACAGCGCCCAACGCAATCTCCGAGAACATAACCCTTGAAATATTTGAAGAATTGACAAACAAGTGTATTTAGTACGTCTTCTCTAGCCTGTCGTGCAAAAGAAATTACAGCTTTGTTATACACTGTGAAGATCATCGGAATCAAATGATGTATGGATTGTTGAAGAAAATAACTTCCCGAAAAGCAGTTCAGACCAAAAAACAAGCTGCCAGATCACAATAAAATTAGCCAAGATTTAACCTGGAAGGTGTATTATCAAATTTTCCCACCAGTCACTATCGAAATAACCCATGCTGGCGGAAAATAAGCCAATGCGCCAACACGGAGAAAAGTGTCAATACTACACTAGGTCACATTTCGGTCAGTGTTAGTGAATCATTGTCTCGCTGCAGGTGTGTTCGTGCACTCCAACCTTTGTTTGTGTACAGATGTGTGAGTGTAACTCTGCACAAATATATATCTACATGTTATAAAATCGCGTATTTAAATATTTTAGAAGAAAATCTCTAACGACCCCAGAGTTTTAATACACAACCCCATTTGGGGTCGAGCCCCATAGAAGGCCTATTTCCTGGACATATGCTTTTTTTAAACATGATGCAAGCTATATATGGTTAATACTGAGACTTGTTATTGAAGAAAAAATCGTTAATACAACCATACGTAGATATCTTACCGCACTGTGCAGTTGATCACCATAGTACTTTCCTCATCATCAAACAGTTCGTGGTAACGAACTGTAGTAAGAAGCGACCCGGCTCAAAAGTAACCGAAACTCTAAAAAACTGAATTTTGGTACCAATATATATATATATATCAAAAGAATCAAATTTTTGCGCTGATTTTAAATGTATAAGTTTCATCAAGCTTAGTTTGACCCATCAAAAGTTAGGAGCCTGAGAAAACTTGTTTTATTTTCAAAAAGGGGAAAACACCTCCTAAAAGTCATACAATGTCAAAGAAAGTCATGCCATCAACTTCAGCGTATCAGAGAACCCTAATGTAATAGTTTCAAGCCTTTATCTAATAAAATGTGAAATTTTGTATTTTTGCCATAAGAAAGATCAAGGATGCGTGTTTAAATGTTTTTTTGTTGTTTTTTTTACAGGGTTTATCGTACTGATCCAGGGGTCTTAAAACGTCGTGAGAGGACTCATTTTAAAGTAAATTGAAAGCTCTAGAGCTCTTTTGAAGCGACCAGAAAATTGGAGGGCAGCTAGGCCCCCTCCCTTACTCATTTTTCCCAAAGTCACCGGATCAAAATTTTGAGACAGCCATTTTGTTCAGCATATTCGAAAATATAATAAAGATGTCTTTAGGGACAATGTATTCCCCCACAGTATCCGTGGGAGGGCTGCGAGTTAGGAGTTTTGTCCATTGTTTACATCAAGTATCGGTTCTTTGGAAGTATACTGACGTTTTCAGGGGCGATTTTTTCTGGTGGTGGGTGGGGGAGGGGTATAGAAGGTCTTTCCATGGAGGAATTTATCTTGGATAATGAGAATTCTCATGAAGTGGGGGCTGGCTTTTCCAGCGTTATTTAAAAAACAATGACAAATTGAATAAGCAAAACAAGTTTTTTCAACTGAAAGTAAGGAGCAACATTAAAACTTAGAAAGAACAGAAACTGTTACTAATAAGAGGGGGTTCTTCCCCTCCTCAATACCTCGTTCTTTACGCTGAAATATTTTTAATCATTTCGAAAGAGCTTTTTATTCTAATTGAATGGCCTTTGTGATTCAGGGGTTATTCTTAAAGAATAACAGAGTTCGAACGTTAGTGTAAAGAGCGAGATATTGAAAAGGGGGCGAACCCCCTAATATACGCAATAACAGTATACGAAATTAGAAATTTGTTACGTAAGTTAATTTTTAAGTTGCTGGCTTTAGTAAGCCAGTAATCAAAAAAAAATTGGCAATCAAAAAATTGGAGAGCAGCTAGGCCTCCTCCTCCACCCATTTTTTCTCAAAATCGTCTGATCAAAATTTTGAGAAAGCCATTTAGCCAAAAAAATAATACTAATATGCAGATTTCGTTTTAATTATTCATGTACGGTGAGACAAAATCTAAGTCTGCATAAACTAAAAAAAAACATTCAGAAATTAAATATAAAAAAAAGTTTTTTTTTTAACTGAAAGTAAGGAGAAACACCAAAAACAAGAAGAGCAATAGAGAATTTTTTTTTAGACATTGGGAAACAAATTAGAATGAATATTTCGGCCCTATGTCCAAGGGCCGTCCTCAACAATACAAATAAGAAAAAACAACTTACAAGAGGATAAAATCAATAAAACTAAAATGAACAGTTTTTCAAAACAGTCCCAGCATCCTTACCTCAGCGAAATTCAACCAGGACTGATAAATTAATTGTTATGAAACGAGGCAACTCATTGAAATGAAAGAAAGTGATTTAAAAACACGTTTTTAATGCCAGCCTAGCTTTTTTCGCTGTTGACCTTATAGGTCTATTTGTGACAGGTTCTGTGTTAATATCTATTGGTTTTTTGTAATATTTCTTATGGTCATTTTTAATTAAGTTTGTGTATAGAGCATTCAGTGAATATTCTCCTAAATCCCTATTTCAGGAAATATTATTATTAATCTTAAGACTGATTTCAATTTCTTCTCGAACTACTTGCTTTACGCCTAGATAATTGCTAATAATGGCGGATTCTTCAAAAAGTATTTTGTGGCTAGGATTTTCGAAAACATGGCTGCTTAAAACTGAATCATTTACAGATTCAGTCGTTATTTACGAAAGTAAGGTGCAACAATAAAACCTAAAGTGTAAAAAAGTTTATTACGTATATGAAGGGATTTGGCCCCTCCTCAATACCTAGCTTCTTAAGCTAAAGTATTTTTAGTAATTTCAAAGAGCTATTTTTTCTAATTAAACGGCCTTTGTGATTCAAGGGTCACTCTTAAAGAATCGGAACGGAATTCAAACTGTAGTATAAAGAGCGAGGTATTGACAAGGGGGCGGACCCTCTCACATACGTAATAAAAATATACGAACATAGGAGCTCGTTAAATAAGTCAATTTGTAAGTTACGTACATTCATTACTAATAAAAACGTTCGTAAATAAAATTAAAGGTTCTGGTGGCCATTTTAAGAACCATAAAAAGTGCAAGACAGCTAGGCCCCCTTCCCCGCCTTTTTTTCTCAAAATTGTCCAATCAAGACTTTGTGAAAGCCATTTAGTCAAAACAAGTAAAATTAATGCAAGTTTTGCTCTAATTATTCATATATGGTGAGCCAAAATCAAAACCTTCATTAATTCAAAAACGTTCAGAAATTAAATAAAAAACAAGTTTTTTAAACTGAAAGTAAGGAGCGACATTACAACTCAAAAACGAACATAAATTATTCTGTATATGAAAGCGGCTGTCCCCTTCTCAACGCCCCGCTCTTTATGCTAAAATTTGACTCTTTCTCACAGCTCTACCTTTTAAAACAATAGGAAACTTTAGTATAAATTGCGGGGCGTTGAGGAGGGGAAAGCCCCTTTCATATACGGAATAGTTTCTGTTCGTTTTAAGTTTTAATGTCGCTTTTTACTTTCAGTTTTAAAAAACCTATTTTATTTCATTTTAATTAGGTCTGAGTAACTGTGTGCAAATACTGACATGAATAAGGCTTATTCATAAGCAATTTTAGGAACTTCAATTTATTTTAATATTTTCATCTAGCAAAAAAAGACAAATGTTAAAACAAGCTAAAACAAACAAATAAGAAGCAGAACACACACACTGCTTGGCCCGTTTTGAAAATGAGCAATTTCAGCAAACTCAGGATTTCAGCATTATAAGTTTTAATACACAAAGCAGCGGTCAATTTGTTATCAAATGAAGTGACTGTTTCCACCCAAGGAATAATTGGAGGCTACATAGAGCTGACGAAGCGTTGGCAAATTAAAAACCACACAGAACTCAGTAGTTGCAGCATAACCAAAACATTTATATAAAATAAAATAAAACAAGGGAAAACCTCAACCATGATATACATTAGTAACTAATGACTCTAACACCTTGACTTGGATTCCAAGTTATATGTTCCTCTTACCAGCTTCATTGATAATTTCATATGTTAATTCAGAGAAAACGTATTCACGTGCATGCAATATGACAAGAGATAATGGCATCGTGCTAATAAGGGGCTTAATTTGCTTTTGGAAGAGCAGCGAATGTCTCTCCAGACCCCAATTCGCCCCCCAGCTAAATAAAGTTTCTTCAGAAGCTTTGTTAAGACTATCATTAGCCTGCATAATTCAAGCATCCACAGAAATGTTGTTTTTTTTAGTATATCTTTGCCTTAATTGTACTATATGGGTCATTTTTAAGTTTTCAATGACATTTTCAATTGATTTTGGAAAATTGGCTCCAACTTTGCCCTCCCCCCACCATGGGGGGGGGGGGGCAATTTTGACGAAATCACGCTACTACTGCTAACCGATTTTTCCCCTCTATGAATCTTTAACCCCTAGTTATGTGTCTACTGATGGTGTTGATGGAGTAAAGTTATAAGCTATAGTTATAAGTTGCTCATAATTAATTGTTAGCCAAGTAGTGGTCTATAAGGTTGTACTCTATACTTAATTTACCTAATATTTTTCAGGTTTGTTTCATTGGAAGACAACAAAATTTTCGTTGGAAAATTGGCTCCAACTTTGCCCTCCCCCCACCAGGGGGGGACAATCTTGACGAAATCACGCTACTACTACTAATCGATTTTTTCCCCTCTTTGACTCTTTAACCCCCTAGTTATGTGTCTACTGATAGTGTTAATTGATAGTAATTAATTTTTAGCCAAGTAGTGGTCTATAGGGTTGTACTCTATACTTATTTACCCAGTATTTTTCAGGTTTGTTTCATTGGAAGAAAACAAATTTGAAAAGGTAAACTGGGTCAAATAATATCGCTTTTAAAGAAGCTTATTCTGAGATTTATAGGATTTTAAAATGGAAAGGGAAGATGAGATGGTAATTTATTAATGCCGCAAATACCGATAAATTTATTTTCGTGGTTTCTAAAAGACATTATTTCACACTAACGGTTATTCATACCTAGCTTTTCAGCAAAATCTACATATAAAGGAAGTATACATGTTTCATCAGATACCATTTAAATTTCAAAATGTCGGAAACATTACAGATTCACATTTATATTTGACATTTGCTGACATAAAATTTCTTGTATAATCGTTTTTTTTTTTTATTTCCATCGAATGATTGTTTTTTTCGTCATCTGCTAACTAAATGTCATATTTTATTTTTGTTCCATCGTTTTCGCTTACACGAAATTTCTATGTTGTTAATTTAATTTATTTTCTTTCGCTTGAGTAAATCCTTCTTTTGTAGGCATTATTCAATCTTAGCACTATACAGCATATAAACAAATAAATTTATGAAAAAAAAATTCCGACATTAAGTGGCGGAAAATTTTGACGGGAAACAACCACGCAGGCTAATTTATTAGCATAATATTATTGAAGTAATCTGCGAGTTAATCAAATAAAATACTAACTTTCAAGTACAAATACTGCATAGATAGCATATAATAATTTAGACTTTGGGAGGTGTTTCCTATCTTGAAAATAAAAAAGAAGTCCTGCGTTCTTTTGGCGTTTTATGGACAAAACGCCAAATAAAATAGTCAATGAAAAGACTTGAATTTTTGTATTGAAAATTAATTTTATTGAAAATTAACCTTCCTAAACTGTTATTTTCCAGTTTTATGTTTGTTTGAGTTGTAAACTGTAAAATAAGTCATGCCTTAAGTATTTGATAAATTATATGTAGTGTGAGGAATGGTGTATTTTTCTAAAACTTACAAAATATTTTGTAAAGTTAAACCACTTTATTGGCTAAACCTGAAGTTGGCGAAATGAAACCAGTGAAGATCCAATGGTGACTAAATTTCACATGGCGAGTAAAAAACTCTGTAAGTATGAGAATATAGAGGTAATCCTAATATAAGGGGTGCCAATCATAATTTTAATTCAAAATCAACGGAATTGATTTATATCCGCAACTACTTGATTTTAATTCAAGCAATTTAATAGGATATATAAAATCCTTTTATCTATGTTTAATCTACGAATAAATAACGTATTTGTAATTACATAAATTGTAATTGCGTATTCGTAGCAACTTCAATTTTATGGTCACATATCCCCTTCAGGGAGATTCGAAGGGGAGGCGAGGGGTCCACCGAACTTAAGATTAAAATAAAAATCTGCGAACAAGGTCAAATTGTATGTAGAATACATGGTGAAAAACAAAGAAAACTTCGTCTAAAAACCTTTTCATAGAGTGTCTATCAACACCACAGCTTAGATACTAATATACAGTTATGAAAATTTGATTTATTTTTGGGACACAGTGCGCAGTAGCGATGCTAGCGGCTGGAGACAGGAAACTGGTATTGGTATGTAATTGGTAACAGGAAACTGGTATTGGCATCTAAGCTGTGTATGCAACAAAACAAAATTGCATTCCCGCCAATGGTGTTGTAGTACGATCTACGCGTTGGAGCGCGGGCTTCTAGGAGGCGCCAAGTTCAGAGCTCTGTACCAAAAGCTTCTCATGGGCAAGATAGGAGTTTTCATAACTGAATTGGTATCTAAGCTGTGATCAACACCTTTATCAAAATTACAATCTGTGAAAACCTTTTTATTTAAAGTGCTTACATCAATTTTGAAGGCCCACTTGTGTCTTCTAATTTTTTTTTTTTTTTTTAACCAGGCATCCCTACCTTGATATACATCCTACTATGTCATTACCTACAAATATTTTTTTTTGCAAATGTTACATCAGAAATACTTCTAAGATTTATATTCGATGCAAAATAATTTCGATGCAAAATAGGACACAGGTGGACTAATTTTTCGAAAAGAGGGAATCAACAAATTATATTTTTACTCTGGTCAAGACGTAATTAAATCATTCTTATAATACTAAGCTATATCTATAACATATCAATATCTATCATAACCAGATCTATATCTAAAGTTTTTTAATTTTTGTAAGTCAAATGTACCTCTTTGCTCATAATTTTTAGAAAAATTGAAAATAGATATAAAAAAGTTTTTAAAATATACTCTGACCATTTTTCTCACAAGTGAACCTACAGGTTTTCTGTATTGTTTAACTAAAGATTTTTCTGGAAAATCCTGCTTCCTCAGCCAGGGATCTTAGAGCTTTGCTGTTTAAACATAAATTAAACAGTTCGTGGTAACGAACTGTAGTAAGGAGCGATCCGGCTCAATAGTAACCAAAACTCTAAAAAATTGAATTTTGATATCAATAGCTACATCAAAAGAATTGCATTTTAATGCTGATTTTAAATATATAAGTTTCATCAAGTTTAGTCTTAGCCATCAAAAGTTACGAGCCTGAGAAAATTTGCCTTATTTAGTAAAATAGGGGAAAACACCCCCTAAAAGCCGTAGGATCTTAACGAAAATGACACCATCAGATTCAGCGTATCAGAGAACCCTACTGTAGAAGTTTTAAGCTCCTATCTTCAAAAATGTGGAATTTTGCATTTTTTGCCAGAAGACAAATCACGGGTGCGTGTTTATTTGTTAGTTTTTTTTTTTTGTTTTTTTTTTCCCAGGGGTCATCGTATCGACCAAGTGGTCCTAGAATGTTGCAAGAGGGCTCATTTTAACGGAAATGAATAGTTCTAGTGCCCTTTTTAAGTGACCAAAAAAATTGGAGGGCATCTAGGCCCCCTCCCACGCTCATTTTTTTCCCAAAGTCAACGGATCAAAATTTTGAGATAGCCATTTTGTTTAGCATAGTCGAAAATTATAATAACTATGTTTTGGGGATGACTTACTCCCCCACAGTCCCTGGGGGAGGGGTTGCAAGTTACAAACTTCAACCAGTGTTTACATATAATAATGGTTATTGGGAAGCGTACAGACGTTTTCAGGGGGATTTTTTTGGTTTTGGGGGTAGGGTTGAGAGAGAGGGCTATGTGGGAGGATCTTTCCTTGGAGAAATATGCCATGGGGGAAAAAAATTCAATGAAAAGGGCGCAGGACGAATCTGGTCACGTTAGAAAAAAAACGTCAAATTAAGAGCTTAATATACAATGCTGGGTGTTCGGAGCCTCTCTATTATGGAGTATAATTTGAAAATAACACAACTATACGAGCGATAAAACATATATACCACAACCATAACTCAACTAACGAAAGAACTGCTAAGAGATAACACAACTATAAAGCGAAAACAGGTGAAAACTAACGGGAAAATAAACAAACTAAGAGGTGGAAGGGGCCCAGAGAAAAAATATAATCCTTTTTCAATTTTGAGCCTAACTTCTGCAAAGGAGTAATAATGTCAGAAGCCCCAAAATACCGAATTATTTTCTTTTTAAACAGTTCGTGGTAAGGAACTGTAGTAAGGGGCGACCCGGCTCAATAGTAAACGAAACTCTAAAAAACGGAATTTTGATGCTAAAAGATACATCAAAAGAATTGAATTTTTACGCTGATTCTAAATATATAAGTTTCAATTAATTTAGTCTTTGTCATCAAAAGTTAAGAGCCTGAGAAAATTTGCCCTATTTTGGAAAAAAGGGGGAAACATCCCCTAAAAGTCATAGAATCTTAACGAAAATCACACCATTGCATTCGGTATATCAGAGAACTCTAGCAAAAATTTCAAGCTCCTATCTAAAAAATGTGGAATTTTGTATTTTTTGCCAGAAGACAAATCACGGGTGCGTGTTTGTTTGTTTGTTTGTTTTTTTTTTTTCCCAGGGGTCATCTTATCGACCAAGTGGTCCTAGAATGTCGCGAGAGGGCTCATTCTAACGGAAATGAAAAGTTCTAGTGCCCTTTTTAAGTGACCAAAAAAATTGGAGGGCAAATAGGCCCCCTCCCATGCTCATTTTTTTCCAAAAGTCAACAGGCATTACTATAAAAAAAAAAACAATGAAAAAATAAACATGAAAACGTTTTTTTCAAATGAAAGCAAGGAATAGCATTGAAATTTAAAACGAACAGAGATTATTACGCATCTGAGGGGTTCTAAAAATACTTTAGCATAAAGAGCGAGGTATTTAGGAGGAGATAAATACCTCGCTCTTTATGCTAGAATATTTTTAGTGATTTCAACTATTTATTCTACGGCCTTTTTGATTCAGGGGTCATTCTTAAAGAATTGGGACAAAACTTACGATTTAGTGTAAAGAGCGAGGTATTAACGAGGGTACAAACCCCCTCGTACACATAATAAAAATATAAGAATATAAAAGTTTGTTACGTAAGTTAATTCTTAAGTTACGATATTTTTTACTAATAAAAACGTTCGTTGAATATTAAAAGTTCTAGTAGCCTTTTTAAGTAACCGAAAAATTGGAGGGCAGCTGGCCTCCTTCCCCACCCCTTATTTCTCAAAATTGTCTGATCAAAACTAAGAGAAAGCCATTTAGCCAAAAAAAAATTAATATACTAATTTCATTTCAACAAATTTATGTGCGGAGAGCCAAAATCAAACATGCATTAACTCAAAAACGTTCAGAAATTAAATAAATAAACTAGTTTTTTTAACTGAAAGTAAGGAGCGACATTAAAACTTAAAATGAACAGAAATTACTCCGTATATGAAATGGGTTGTCCCCTCCGCAGTCCCACGCTCTTTACGCTAAAGTTTGTAATTGTTTTAAAAAGTAGAATTGTGGCAAAGAGTCAAACTTTAGCGTAAAGAGCGAGGGACTGCGGAGGGGACAACCCATTTCATATACGGAGTAATTTCTGTTCGTTTTAAGTTTTAATGTCGCTCCTTACTTTCAGTTAAAAAAACTAGTTTTTTTTATTTAATTACTAAAAAAAAGGAAAGGATATGGATTACTTTGAAAGAAATACTTGTTATTTTATTTTTTCATTTGAGGTTGCGAAAGAGAAACATTTGTGACAAACAAGTTAGCTGCACCTTCGCTAACAGTATGCAAATATTGAAATTTGAATATTTAGCAAAAACCAATTTTGGAATAGTTCGTATAAGCAAAAATGTAAGGTGAAAATTTTCATTTCGGTTCCTTGACTTAGACTAGTCTTTACTTGTCTATCTTTCATATCAATTTCTACCTCCACCCCTTTCCTTTGAACTAATCCTTTGTTTATCAGAAGGCTCAATGAGAGTTATGATTGTTTTGGTATTAAAATGGGTACTCTGAGTCATCTGTCCCCCTCCCTAGCAACAAGGCGGTCACAGAGCCCTAGTAAGGAGGTTTCAAGCTTTCATCTTCAAAATTTTGGAACTTTATATTTTTTTTGCCAAAAATGATCATGGATGTGTGTTGTTTTTTTTTCCACTTGGTCCATTTTGAACCAAGAATCCTAGGATATTAGAAGAGGGCTCTTTCAAACAAAAATTAAGAATTTTAGTGCCTCTTTAAGTGCCCTAAAAGATTGAAGGGCAGCTACCCCCTACCCACACCATTTTTCCCCAAAGACATCCGATTCAAATTTTGAGACATTCATTTGGCTCAGCATGATTGAAATATTAAGTCCAATAAATATGTCTCTGGGGATGACGTGGCCCCCCATAATCACTGGGGAAAGGGCTGTAAGTTTTGTAAATTTTTACCTACAGCATTTGGTGTTGGGAAACATACGGACATTTTTGTGGAGAATTCTTCAAGGGGAATGATTTCTATCGAGAAAATTTCCATTTGGCCTTTGACTTTGTGTCTTTCATTCGTAGGATTGGCCAGAGTTTATTCAGGGTCCACCCCTATAAAAAGTTCTATGTAGAGAGGTGGTGATTCTATTTTGATCCGCTTTGAGAGTCTGTATTGAGACTCCTTTAATGGAGTCTGTTCTTACAGTTTATAGATGCGTTTTATGAACTGATCTTCGGAAGGAATACAATTGATTTATTTTCTACAACCGTGTAGATTATTTTTTCCCGAACCCAGGCAGGGTAGGAAAAGAGTTTGCAAGAAATACCATCATTATCATACTGACAGGGGTCCGTTTACCCTCCAAAGAGATAACTAGGGATTTTAGTGGTGACCCAAGTGGTGGCACCCATGGCCGAGTGTTTGGCCCTTTCAATCGTTATATAACGATCATACATTACAGTAGTGGTGGCCGCGAGGCAATTCCACTCTAATATTTGGTGCCAGCGTTGGGCATAGTTATTGTTGTGGTACCAGCGGTGGTCATTCCAATCCAACAATTAATCTTCTGCAGGGGGAATTTTTCCGGTGGGAAAACCCATAGCACAGACTTTTCCAGGGGGGATTTTCAGCGATGATGGAATCGTTCGGGGAGATTTTAAGAATACTTTACGTGTGGGGACTTCCATCTAGGAATTTTTTTGGGGAAATTTCCAGGGAGGGGAGAGTCGAATATCAAGGTATTACTTTAAAAACGATCAGGAATTAATTAAAATTACATTTTTTTTTCAACTGAATGTACGGAGCAGCATAAAACTCAAAAAGAACAGAAATTATTCCGTATATGAGGGGCTGCCTCCTCTTCAAAACCTCATTCTTCACACCAGGATTGACTTTATGTCCAATTCCTTAAGAATGACTCCTGAAACACAAGGTTCGTTTAACTAGAATTAATTTAAAAAACATTTTACCACAAACCAAAAATGAGAAATTTTTTTTAATAATCTACCAAGCGCAAAACTACCACAAATCAACATCATTAAAAAAATGAAACCCAAAATGAACAGAAATTACAATAAATGAAAGAGTCAAACTCAAAACGAGCAGATAAAACATAAGTAGTGCTTACAATCCCTATATCTTCTCAAGACTTTGAGGAATAAACATGAACTTATGTATGTTAGACTGACAATCCACTTCAACTTCGATTTTATTAATATCAAATAATCAATATATGTATCTTTTTTAACACCCCCACAAAGGACTCCATGGCATTTGAACATAGGGAAAAACATTACAATCATATCTATGAAGATTCATAAAACAAGATAAGGAAAATAAACACGGAGAGAGACAAAATAACAAAAAAGAAAACCAGAAAAATGCAAATAGTTATATCCAACTTTTTTCTTATTATTTACACTCAATTGAACTGGCCAACTAATATGTATTACTGCTATTACTGATATAAAAAAGAAAGAAAAATGAACCCAAATGACTTTTCATTAATCTTTTGAAGACCCCGATGGAGTGGCAATCTCTGATATTCTTCGGCAGGGAGCTCCGAACCCTGTTACATGCGTAGATAGGGCTAAACTCTGACCTCACAGTTGGAGTTCTAACAACCAATAAAACTTCAGAGTTCCGATTTCCGTAAAGATTTACACTAACTTTTAACAATTTCATTGTAAAAATTTCGAGAAACAAGAGGGAAGTTGACCATGAAGATATTTATGAATAAAAATAGCACAAGATAGGAGATATTGCGGACGGAACCTAAGGAAAGAATTTGTTGACGTACTATTCGTGTCTGAAACTAAGCGACGAGCCTTTACATGAAGAAGAGAAATTAGTTTTAATAAATATGGGTAAGCACTCATCCACACAATAGAACAGTAATTTATGTACGGCTGTATGAGAGAATTGTATTTGAGCTTTAAAATCCATCCAGGAAAAACCTGATTTTTTTACACCTGATTTGACCTACCTGATTTTTTTGACACTTTTAATCGGAGAAGTTTAATATGGTTCTTAAATGAAACATTCTCATCGACAAGAACTCCTAGAAACCTAACAAAGCTATTTTGTGATCTAGAAATAATACCTTTAGAACTTGGAACGATATGTCCTTTTGACAACCTGCATACGGATGGCGTGTTGTGATTAGGTTTACCACCCCCCTAAAAAGTCTGTAAAAATTTCAGCTTCATACCCTTAGGCATAGTTGTAATAGTAGTCACAGTAGTAGTATTAGTCTTCAACTTAATAAAATTAGCCATTGCTATGATATTGTCGATATGTCCCTTTGATAACCTGTATATTCATATAGTAATATTAGTAGCAGCAGTAGTATTAGTAAATTTAGAAGTATATTAGCTTTTTGTCAATGGATCTTCCCCTTTGAGTATACTCTGAAAGTTACAACTTAATACCAAAATACATGACTAAACAAATAATTACTGAACCTTTCAACAATGCTGAAAAAATTGATGTATAAAAATTTGGTTGGGAAGTTTGTTTTAGGAAATGATGGGTGTGGGGGGCTAATTGCCCTTAAACCCCTTTCGACTCTTAGAAAGGGAACTACAATCTCTAATTTCAAATCAAATGAGCCCCATCTAAAATTTTTATAACCACCCATTCTACAAAAACTATATATGCCCCCAGGGCATAATTTACAACCTTTGCCCCAGGGCTCTGGGGGAGAGGGATTTTTCAACCCCAAAAGCCTTTTTATATGGTCTTTAGACTATTTTCTGAACAAATGGCTTTCTAAAATTTCTATTGCATTCATTTCGGGAACATACGGTGTATGGGGGGTGGGTAAGCTGCTCTCTGATCACTTTGACTCTTGAAAGGGGCACCTGAACTTCTGATCATCAATACTATTAGCCCCTTCCGAATATGACCACTCGTTCTATAAAAAAAACGCTATATGTCCCCAGGGTATATCTTATGGCCCTGCCCTCAGGGCTGTGAGTGGGTTGTCATCCTCAAAGACATAATTTCCGAACTCAGAATCTCTTTCTCAAAATCTGGATTCGACGTGTTTGCGAAATGATGGGCGTAGGGGGAGGTAACCCTACAACCATTTTCAACTATTAAAAAGGGCATTGGCCCTTTTGATTCCCAATCGAATGAGCCCTTTTCAAGTTTCTATGACACCCCATTCTGTACGAAGTATCTAAGAAAAAAAACATTGTGCCAACATCGTTCTTTGCTTAGGCAGCACTATTGCGCTGCCTATGATAAGAAGCTTTTTAGTATTCTTTTTATAGGTGAAGAATGTGAGATTGATGAGGAGACAGTCCCCTCATATATGGAATAGTTTCTGTTTGTTCCAAGTTTTAATGCTGCTCCTTACTTTCAGTTGAAAAAAAACTTGTTTCATTTTTTTTTATATAAACGTTCACCTGTGATCACCTTCCATGGAAAAAAAATTCATATTTTATCAGATGGGTGCTTTTTACCTCTGAAAAGGGCTTTCTGATATGCTGAATTTGATGGTGTAATTTACAGCAAGATTATTCCCCGTTTGAGGTTGGTCTCCCGTTTGTCCAAAATATAACACTTTTATTAAAGCTCGTAACTTTTCCTAGGTGGCTTTAACCTTAATAAATTGGTAGCTTTAATGAATGGTAGTATTAGCAGTATGCACATATATTTCATGCCGTAAGGGTTTCACATCAAACAGTTCGTGGTAATGAACTGTAGTAAGGAGCGACCAGGCTCAATAGTAACTAAAACTCTAAAAAACGGAATTTCGATATCAATATGTACATCAAAAGAATCGGAACTCACCAAAAGTTGCGAGATTGTGAAAATTGGCCTTATCTTCAAAAAAAAAGAAAGAAACACCCCCTCAAAGTCAAAGAATCTTAATGAAAATTACTCCGTCAGATTCAGCATATCAATGAAACCTACAGTAGAACTTTCAAGCTCCTATTTGCAAACAAGTTGAATTTTATATTTTTTGCCAGAAGAAAGATCATTGATGCGTGTTGACTTGTTCTTTTTCCCTTTGGCTGATCGTATCGACCCAGTCGTCCTAGAATGTCGCAAGGGGGCTCAGTTTAACGGAAATTAAAGGTTTTTGTGCCCTTTTTAAGTGACAAAAAAGTTGGAGGGCAACTAGGCCCCCTCCCACCCTCATTATTTTTCCCGAAGTCACAGCATCAAAATTTTGAGATAGCAATTTTGTTCAGCATAGTCTAAAAATATAATAACTATGTCTTTGAGGACGACTTGATCCCTCACAGTCCCCAGAGGAAGGGCTGTAAGTTATTAACTTGGCCAATTGTTTACACATAGTATTAGTTAATGGGAAGTATACGGACGTTTTCAGGGGAGGGGGAATTTTTCTGATGGTGGGGGATCGAGAGGAGGGTTTAAATGATAGGATCTTTCCATAGAGGAATTTATCATGGGGGAAGAGAATTTCCATGAAGAGGACGCTTGATTTTTCAGCGAAATTTAAAAAAAAAAACATCGAGAAATTAATTAAAAAAGCAAGTTCTTTTTAAATTAAAGTAAGGACCAGCATTAAAACTTAAAACGATCACAATTTTTACGTATATGAGGGGGTTTGTCCCCTTCTCAATACCTTACTCTTTACACTAAAGTATTTTTAGTAATTTCAACAAAGCTATTTATTCTAAATCAACGGCCTTTCTGATTCACAGGTCATTCTTAAAGAATTGGGACAACATTCAGACTGGTGTGTAAAGAGCGAGGTATTGACGAGGGGGTGAACCCTCTCATATACGCAATAAAAACATACGAACATAGAAGCTTGCTACGTAAGTTAATTCGTAAGGTACATATATTTATTACTAATAATAAGAGAGTTTGAATCTTTTTCGCAACTCTACTTTTTAAAACAATAAGAACTTAGCGTAAACAGCGGGGCGTTAAGGAGGGGATAGCCCCTTTCATATACGAAATAATTTCTGTTCGTTTTAAGTTTTAATGCTACTCCTCACTTTCAGTTAAAAAAAGTGTTTTTTTTTAATTTAATTAACAATCTAAGGCTTAGATTGCTATGCTCAGCGGCCTGTATGCGTATACTGTGTTTTTATTTAGTTCAACAATCCCATAACGTTTCCTGAAAGCTTCATCCCAATACTCTTAGTCCTTCTGGACACAAAGGGTCAAATATGCCCCCCTTTTCCTTTATGACGAATGCTATGTGTTAACAGCGGACGAATTGCAAGACTTACAGCCTGTGCTCCAAGGGCTGCGCCAGTCTTGTCATTCCCAACGGAATACCTATGATGCTTTTCAACTATGCTGGACAAAATGACTATCTCAAAATCTGTATCTCATGTCTTTAGGGGAATAAGTGGCGTGCCGTATGCTAACTCTATAATCAATTTTGACTCTTAAAGAGGGCACTAGAACTATTTATTGCCAATCGAATGAGCCCCATACGAAACTAGTATAACAAATCCTTCCATTTTAAGTCCCTTGATAAAAAAAAGAAATAAATATTACACAAACCCCACTTCACTCATTACTTAGACAGTGGTATTACGCTACCAATGATTAGCCGTCTTATGAGTGCTGTTGCTAAATTTAAGAAGAAATCAATTTAGTATTGTCTTCCTCAATTTGTTTAGCCCCCTTTACTTAGTTGAATTAATTTAGGGGTTTCCTTAATTTAGGAGTTCCAATATTCCACCGTTAGAATGTGCGACAGTGTTATAGAAGAGTGTTTTGCATTCCATGTGGATTTTCCCTCCATTTGGAAGGGACATTGTGGAGCCTTATTGTTGCTCCTTTTAGAATCCATTAATGAGTATACGTTCTCCTGTTTATAATTCTAATTTTCTCTGGGTCTGCTCTCTCATAATTAAGTCATTATATATCCTTAAAAAGCCCTTGTTAGATTACTTTTCCCACACCCTCAGGACCACGACATGATACAGATCAGGGTTTTTTCATACAAAGTTTACTACTTTTAAATCTCCTTAGTCCAGTATAAGTGATTACAGCCACCGTTACAATATTATCCCAAACAAACAGTATCATAGGAAGTTCTGTGGCAGCACTTCCCTGTGCTGAGATCTCTTTCCTCTAATGATTCATCACAAAAAAATGGAAATACAACGGCAAACACAGCACTCTGCTATGGCAAAATCTTGTTTATAAAACACTTTTACGCCTTTAAAGCCTCGACGATCAAAATTTGACCATTTTCGTAGTATTTGGCATTTTTACATTTTTTAGTATTTTGTAAAATTTAGGAATTGTAACTAAGGGCAATATTATTTTACAAACCTTCTCTCGGACTAATGCAACTACTATTAGTAACAATTCACTGCAGCACCATCCCATCTGAGGCCAGCCAACACAGCAGCACTCGCTTTTCTTCCCTCCCAATCTATTCAAAGCCTCCCTCTTTACACCCTCCCAATAGGTTCCCTTTTACAGTAAATCTTTCCTTACGACAACCTTCCACCCCCTTCGGGGAAGACCAGCTTCTCGTTTGGCCCTAGATGGATAACTAACAAAGACAATTTCTGGCAATCTTGTCATTCTTCATCCGCAGATCTTGTCCTAGCCATCTCAACCTTTCTCTCATTTTAGCCTAGAAAGCGGGATTGAACCTCATTTTTCGTACAGGCTACTATTAGAGACACGGTTAGACAGACTGGTATCCAAAGCAATCCGTAGGCAGATTCTCTGGAAAAATATTGTAAATCCTCCTCCTCTGTTTTTTTTTCTGGGTGCCAATGCTTCAAAATCATACTTGACCATTGTCATCACTGTAGCTTCCAATATTCTAATCCTGGTTCACAGACTTGTATTCCTATCCTTCTAAAGTTTTTCAGCCCTCGGACTAGGGATGCGAAACTGTACCAATTTCATTTTATTAAGGTCTGTATG